>NC_133334.1:157693991-157993991 GCF_042186555.1 Aquarana catesbeiana | reverse complement strand
TGTAATTTTTACAACTAAAGACGGAGAAAAGAAATAAAGGAGACTCCAAAGAGGAGAGAAGAGAAAGAATAATAGATTTAGACTAGCCAATCACCCAGAACCACCCCTCCCCTGCTCAATTTTGGACAACTCCTGGAATCACGGAGCAACCCATGTGATGCGCCCATGGTTCCCATGTCGCTTTGAACTGTTTTACTGTGTCCTGTAAGGTGCTTACCATTTTCTCTTGTGGAATTATCCAAGAGAATGTCCTCTTGGTGGCTAGAATGGAGATTCTGGGTTGTTTCCAGGTTTTGGCTATAGATATCTTGGCTCCCAACAGGATAAAAAAGATGAGATGTCAAAGGTTGGACTTGATGGACTTGTGTCTTTTGTCAACCTCACCTACTATGTAACTATGAGCTTTTGGCTATATTTTGGGATTTTCGGGATGTGGAAATTTAAAAGGGCTACTGAAGGAGATTTGGGGATCGAACATCCCGTGACTTTACGGATTAGGTAAAAAAATGTTGTTACAATAATCTCAAATTTTTGGACATTCCCACCATATGTGGGTCATTGAACCCAGCATTTGGCAACCTCTAAAGCATAGAGTGGAGGAGGAAGGGAAGATGCATGCAAGTCTTGTTGGGGTTATATACCATCTTGTAATAACCTTCTGACTTGCTTCTATTAAAGAGATATTGTATATTCCTTTGAAGGATCTGAGGAAGTGTCATTCCAGACCTCCAAGTCCCACTGTTCCTGAAGGTAATTTTTCCATGCTATCATATATGCGGGTTTAGTAGAAATTGTTGCTAGTGACATGTAGATTGTAGAAATACCACCTATTTGCTCCCTGGCTTGAGCACACCATTGCTCGTACAGTCTGAAGTTCGGGGGGTCAGGTTTGCATGTGTCAGAAACCATGAAATCAGGCCAAGACAGTTAAATCACACTTGTTTAATAATAAAAGTAAAAAGAACAAAGGTAGTAAAAACATAGCCAAAATTCAGTAACCGGAACGGATAGTCAGCCAAGCCAGAAGTCAAGGATCAATGTAGTGGAACAGCAAGCAGGGTCTGGAGCCAGAAGGGATGTCAGCAAAGCAAGTCTTGAACAGGATCGCAGGAGATAATTTCTGTGATGTGACCAAGGCGAAAGCAGAGCTCCTCTGGACTGGACAGCTTAAGTAGGCAGGACTGACGTGTAGGATATCAGCAACAGCTGAGTGACTGTGGAGAGAGATGGGAACTGGCAATTAGCCGACAGCTGAGTGGCAAGCTCAGAGAAGGAAGGGCTGGGCCCAGCCTTGACAGCATTTCCACAATGTTTGTAAAAAGTGTGAGATTTGATGGAATCTAAATTTCTCAGAGTCTGGTAGTTCCAGATTTTTAATGCAGTGGCTGAGCGAGATGAGTCCAGATGAGGTGAAAAAGTGGCCAATGCGGTACATTCCCTTATCCAGCCACCATTTAAAAGCCCTTATGTCTAAACCTGGGTTGAACCTTGGGTTATGAAAGATGGAAGCTAGGGGTTGGAACACAGAGATCAAGGAGGAAAGACTTTTGAGTTTGTCCCAGCCACCATTTAAAAGCCCTTATGTCTAAACCTGGTTTGAACCTTGGGTTATGAAAGATGGAAGCTAGGGGTTGGAACACAGAGATCAAGGAGGAAAGACTTTTGAGTTTGTCCCATAGAGATATGGAATGGGATAAAGATAAGGACATAATCGGGGGTCAGTTTTTTGGGGGGCAACACAGTAGATAGTCAATGCATATGAAGGGACAGCTTGTCTCTCTATTTGAACCTAGTCAGGTTTCTCCAAATTGGAATAAACAGTTGATAGCTGTGCTAGTCTTGCCACTTGGTAATACCATAGCAGATTTGGTAGATTTGGTAGACCTAGACCTCCCTGAGATTTAAGATTAAACAGCGTTGGTTGTGAGAAGCGGTACCCGGTCTTTCCCCAGATAAATTTCATAACCTTACCTTGAAAGGAATGAAGGTGTACCCTTTTAATTGGGATAGGGAGGGATCGGAAGGGGTAAAGGAGTCTAGGTTAAAAGAATAATTTTTATAGTGTTGACTCTTCCCAACCAAGAGATTTCATATAGGGCCCAGGTTCTGAGGTCGGATTACAGTTTCTGGAAAACCGGCAGATAGTTAGCAGCATAAAACTGTTCTATCTTGGGTTTGAGATTTATGCCTAGATAGCGGATTGTGTAATCACTCCATTCAAATTTAAATGAGTCTTTCAGTTGAAGTCTGGAGAGAAATATTCAAAGCCTGGGATTTAGCCAAGTTTACTTGTAGGCCTAAACTCTAGAAAAAACATCCAGGAGTTTGCAAATATTAAGTAGGGAAGTGAGCAGAATGTAATGAAGAGAAGTAGATCATCAACGAAGAGCCCGCATTTATGTGTTTGGTATCCACACTTGACCCCATTGATGTCCGGGTGTGATTGAATGGCTATCGCTAGTGTTTCTATTGTTATGGCGAAAATTATTGGGGAAAGCGGAAAACCCTGATGGGTGCCTTTAGTATTTTTGATGGGTTCAGAGTAAAAGCCTTGTAGTCTGATCATAGCTTCTGGATTTGAGTAAAGGGCTCTCAGAAGTCCCATGAAGTTCTGACCAAAACCCCAGCAAAGCATTACCATAAACAGATAGGGCCAAGAGACAGAGTCAAAGGCCTTTTTGAGATCAATTGACAATAACATACCCTTTAGGCTTGGGCTTCCATCTTAACTTGACTGGAGGAGAAAGATAATATCAATCGCTCTCCTGATTTGATCCAGGTCTCGTCTACCGGGCATAAATCCCATTTAGTCTTTCTGGATGCAGATACTAATGAAAGAGGCCATACGATTTGCAAGGATCTTGGTCAGAATCTTCATATTGTTATTTATGAGGGAAATTGAAAATTCGCCCTGGGACTTTGAGTGGGGTGAGCACAGTTCAGCCAATAAACGTAGCAGCAGTAAATACAGTATAAAAATGTATTCAAGTAGAAATACTTGACATCAATGCATGCATTGATGTCACCAACAAATGCCAATTCATAAGGGATACTTATAAATAAATAGTCGTACATAAATGTAGTAGCAATCATATAACACACAGGCATCGAGTGTATCTGACGCGTTTCGCAAGACCCAGCTTGCTCTTCAGGGGTGGATGAGTGTAAAATGTACCTAGAATGAAAGAATATAAATTGGATGTATAGCATAATATTGATTATATAGGCATAGGGTAAGAGGGGCCTTGATACAAGGAACCCCATACTCACCACTGAAAAAGACCAAAACAGCGGATGTACAGCTTCCAGAAGGCGGCAGCAGGTGTCTCACCAGGGAGCTGAGGAGGCAGAGCCAGACAAAACCCCACCAAGGGCCAAACGGAGAGCAAGCACGGCATGGATAGAAAATGTGTATCCCTAGAGGTCCCACTTTGTCCATGGAAGATATTGGCTTTAAACATGAATATGCATGTCAGACAATCTAAAGTAACAGAGTAAGATCAGTATATGATAACATATATGTGTTTATGTAGGAATAAAAGGCCTGAGCCAAAGATGGTAAGGACATGGAGACTGTAGGGGGAGTGATAAAGAGATAACAAAAGCTAACAAGAGTGAGACTGAAGAAATGGCAGAAGAGCAAATAAAGAAAAGAAGGTAAAAAATGAGATGAAATGCAAGTGTGTCAAACACAGGCTTGGAATGGGTGCTCAGAGTGAGCCATGTGAAAACATGTGAGTATACCTGAATGCAGTGAATATGTAGATGTATGAGTGGTAAGTCACAGCAAGCGACTTCCACAGGTATGAGTATCCTCGGTGAAAAGAACAGAGAATTCCACGCCATGCTGAACCTCCAATATTTACCCCCAGAAGAGCTTGAGAGGCTCCACCCCCAATGCCATGTGTGGATGACTGACACGTGAGAGTTGGAGGCGCCCACCATCATCAGGAGGTGCGCGGGTGCAGACACTCCCCTAAATAATCCAGATGACACAATACATCCAGCCACGCTGACGCCGCGGAATTGTGAACATCACGAGGTTGGTGCATATACATGGCGCCGATGTGTAGGTGGCCCCACCCACTCAAAAAGAAGATGGGGACAACGGGAGACAAGAAACCTCCTTTGATACACATCGCAGCTCCCAAAACAAAAAAGACAACACTGCCATCAAAGGAACTGCACACCAGATGGACTGGGGTATATGCCTATACTGAGATGTAAATTATATGTTGGAAATTAAACGGCTAATGCATAATCAAGATGCAATATACATGCATGTATGTATGTAATGGCAAGGGTGACCACAGACCAGGTAATATGGTACTGAGAGACCATCTGGGCCCAGTGTGGATACCTTTTTTAAGCTTTTGATAACTTTCATCACTTCCTCAGTAGAGTTGGGATTGGAAGATTGTCCAGAAACTTGGAGATAAAAACTTGGAGGGGACAAGATGGGTCCCCTTTGGTATCTGCACTATATAGTTTCTCATAAAATGTGTGGAAGGATTGCATTATGCTTAGAGGATTAGCTGTTAAGGCGCCACCCACTACTCAAATTTTTGGGAATGGGTATGACCACGTTCGAGGAGAGAGCCTAGAGGCTATTAATGGGTCTATTTTGTCTCGTTGGTGATAAAATCGCGCCCCGCTCCAGCAAATGCTTTTTTTTATGCTTTGGCTTTAAGAGCCATATCAAGGGCCAGGTGAGTCACATCTAATTGTGACGTGGAGACCTTGGTAGGGTCTTTCTTATGTTTAGAATTCAAGGAAGTGAATGCCTTCTCCAACTTTTCAATACCCACGCATTTCTCCCGTTTAATTTGGGTGGCAATCTGAATGATCTTCCCCCGGATTGTCGCTTTGTGTGCTGACAAGAGCATTTCAGCCTTGGTCCCTTCCACATTATTTAAGAGAAAGTATTCTTTCAGCACCTTTTCTAATTCCACTATTCTAATGGGATCACTCAGAAATGACTAATTGAGTCTCCAGTGGGACAGGCTCGATTGGGTATAGCGTTTTCGTAATGTGAGAATGACCATAGAATGGTCCGACCATACTGTATCCTTGATATAAGATTTGATTGACCAAGGAATGTGATGTGTAGGAACCAAAATGTGATCAATTCTAGCATAAGTTTGATGAGGGCTAGAGAAGTGTGTGTAGTCACGTTGAGAGGGATTCATTTCTTTCACAATATCAGTGAGGCCCTGCTGAAAGACAAGCTTAGCAATTTTAGAACTACTTTTAGTAGGGCAAGTAAGTTGGGCATTTGGGGGTCTGGTTTTGTCAAGCCCCTAATCAAAAGCAATGTTTGAGTCTTCCCCATAAATTACTGTGCCCTATATAAGTGGACCCAGTGCCTGAAAGAGTTTATGAAAGGGATAAAAGAGTGCAACTGACCATCTAGAGTCCCCTTCACTAAAATGAATCTGCTCTCCGGATCTCTGTGCTCCAACTGTGGAGTGAATTTGCAATTTTTGGAGAAAAGGATGGCTACCTCTCTAGTTTTGTCTTCAGCATTTGCTAGGAAGAACACAGGGTAGTGTGCAGATAGGAATGAGGAAGTGTACTGTCTTGGGAAGTGTGTCTCTTGTAGTAGGACTAGGTCTATTTTGTGCGCATGGTAGGAGTTAAAACCCTTTTGGCATTTCAATGGGGAGTTCAACCCTTGTGTATTGTGGGAGACCACTCGTAGGGGTGGGGTAAATGTTGTCTTACATGCCATGGAGCAAAAAGGATAAGCATCCACCCAATCTACTGTCACTTACCCTTGCGGTATGTCGGTCTGTTTCCTGAAGATGAAAGCACATTGGGTACAGGACCATCGGGAAGTTGAGCAGGTGGTGTGGTGTCCAGAGGTTGGCTGAAACACAGAGAGAGGTAAGACTAGGAAAGAGGTAGAAGAGTAGAGAATGCAAGAACAAGCCTGCATGAGGCTTGATGGGGCAAGGGGAGAAAGGCTCCCGCCTGTCTGAACCACAACAAGTTTTGTCAGTGCCCTCCTGGAGGGGGGCATCCTATCCCATGGAAATAGCATTGTTATATCCATGAAGTAGGTGGAGGTGCAAGTGGGCTGCCCCAGCCATGGTACACTCATGGTCAAAAACAATTAGTACAGTTATTATATGTAGAGATCACAACCCTCAAGAGGATATATCAAATGAAGCTTTGCAAACTTTAGCTTAAAGAAACTCCACTTTTGTCGAGAAAAAAACACCACCCTCTGGGTGATCTATATACATTGCAAGGATTATAACAAACTTTGTTGCAGATTCCTACATTTTGTTATTCTGAAGAAATCCCTCTGTATTTCTCTGTGCCTCTGTTCTGAGTGGGTAATAGGGTAATAGGAGTGGTTTGATACTTAACTGTCAGATGTGCAGCTGCAGGGCACTAATGAGGAAATCTTCTGGGCCTGCATCTCTTTAGTTGTGTTCCTAATGAAAGTATCTCTCCGAAAATTAGATTTTTGTTGCAGGGGCTGCATGAAATTTGACTTGTATCTTAGGCAGACTTCTGGAAAAATTGATGAGCCAATCAGACACAGCAGAAAATTATGTTTCTGGGGAGTGGTCAGTACACATTCTGTGTACAGAAAAACTCCAGGTATCCATATTGCAATGCATTCTCAGAAAATTACAGTGGCTGCAGATTGAAAAGGAAAGGTGATTTTTAAAAACATTATATTACAATATGATTACTGTCGCAATTATATGCACTATATTATTTTTTCTTTATTTGCAATTTTTTTTTCCCCACAAAAGTGGAGTTACCCTTTAACCTAAAATTTATCAAAGAAGAGAGAGCAGCAGTGTGGCTAAATCCCTGACTTGTATGTCCAAGGAAGGCTTCTCTATGTTTGATCATGGAGGCATATTGTCTTTGGACCGCTTGGTCTTGGATGTGTTACAGACAGGGGTTAAAGGGCTTATGGGGGTTGGACGTTTGGTGGCTCCAGAATGAGAACTTGTCAAATCCATTGTGGATTCTTGCGAGATTGATTTTAAGCTCAGGAACAGCCGTTCTCCATCCAGGAAGCTGTAAAACGAGTAGGTTTTGCTTTTAAAAACCGGTTCAATACAGGGCATTTTCACCTCCTTCCTTCCCTGGCCAATTTTTAGTTTTCAGCGCTGTCGCACTTTAAACGACAATTGCGCGGTCGTGCAACGTTGTACCCAAAAAAAATTGACGTCCTTTTTTCCCCACAAATAGAGCTTTCTTTTGGTGGTATTTGATCGCCTCTGCAGTTTTTATTTTTTGCGCTATAAACAAAAGAAGAGCGACAATTTTGAAAAAAACACAATATTTTTTACTTTTTGCTATAATAAATATCACAATTTTTTTTTTTAAAAACACATTTTTTCCTCAGTTTCGGCCCATACGTATTCTTCTACATATTTTTGGTAAAAAAAAAATCGCAATAAGCGTATATATTGATTGGTTTGCGCAAAAGTTATAGCGTCTACAAAATACGGGATAGATTTATGGCATTTTAAAAAATATATATATTTATTTATTTTTTTAGCGGCGATCGCGATTTTTTTTCGTGACTGCGACATTATGGCGGACACATCGGACACTTTTGACACATTTTTGGGACCATTCACATTTATACAGCGATCAATGCTATAAAATTACATTGATTACTGTGTAAATGTGACAGGCAGTGAAGGGGTTAACCACTAGGGGGCGGGGAGGGGTTAATATGTTTCCTAGTGAATGCTTCTAATTGTAGGGGGAGGGGACGTACAAGGGGAGGAGACCAATCAGTGTTCCTCTGTTCTGGGAACACAGATCGCTCTCCTCTCACCTGACAGGCTGTGGATCTGTGTGTTTACACACACAGATCCACGGTCCGGCCCGGTTAACGGGCAATCGCGTGTGCCCGGCGGACATCGCGGCCGTCGGGCACACGCACCGGGTCCCGAGCAACGCGGCAGGCGCGCACGCCCCCTAGACGGCCGGGAATCCCAGGACGTCATATGATGTCCACCCAGGATGGGAGATCCCATCCCAGGACGTCATATGTCTATGGCTGGGTAGGGAAGTGGTTAAAGTGGAAATGTAGAGCAAACGGGAAGGCCCACCAGTATTTTATTTTTCTTTGGGAAAGTATTGCAAAAAGCCATTTTAGTGACCTTAGCCTTTGAAGGAGATGGATGATGGAGACAGATCTGAAAAGATTTGTACTGTTTGGCCTTGACAGACCAGTTGGGATTGAGAACGAGTCTTCTTCATGATTTCCTTCTTTACTACATAGAAATGAAGTTTAACCACTATGTCTCTTGGAGATCTATTCTTCCTGGGGGGACCTAAGGCTTTGTGAGCTCGATCCAATCTGTGTGGTGGAATATATGGGATGAGGTGTTTAATGAGGTCTTGTACTGCTGTTGGGATATCCGTAATCAATTCAAGGCCTCTCAGCCTAAAGTTATATCTCCTGGGTCTGTTCTCAAGGTCATCATTTCTGGATAGTGGTATGTTGAGTTGTTCTTGTAATACCTGAATCTGATCCAAATTCTGGTTAGCTCTGGATACTGTAATGTCTAGTTTGTGTTCTATTGCTTCCATTCTGCAACCCAGATTTTGAAAATCAGCCCTGATGTCCCCAGAAATTTTAGCTGCCATTTGCACTAGACCTCTGTCCAATAGATCTCACAGTTTAAGGAAAAGATCTGCTGGATTTTGGAATAGTTCTTGGCCCAGGTTCCCTGGCGTTGGGGTGTCAGCAGGATGAGTAGGGGGGTCCCTAGTGGGGAGATCATGAAGTCCTCCATTGTCTGTCCTATTAAAGATTCTATCGTGGCCGGAGAAGGAGCCACGCTCTGATGGCTACTTACTTGTACCAGCGGGGTATATGTGAGTGTTGCCAGGGCCAGGACTTGCCTTTGCTCCATGTGTCCCTCTGCTCCAGGCTTGCTTGGCTCAGTTGGGGTCACCATCGTGGATTTGGCCAGGGCAGTGCTGCTCATGAACTGGAGCCTGAGATCGCAGCGGGCCGAACCCCCTGACATGTAACAATGCTGGGGGTCCTCTGCCAACTGTTGCTACTGCCGCTGTCTGTCCTGGTAGTCATGATCAGTGATCGGGTGTACCGTTGGACCGTGAGACAGTGAGAAGCGCCTGCTCAAACGGCCATCTTAGGAGCTGCCGCACATATGCCAGGACGTTGCATGATTATATTACAGTAAGCTCTCTGACGTAATTCAAGTTTTGTTCTCTCCCTTGTATCCACAAGCTGGTTGTTCGGGGGAATTGTGGGACCCTACCCCCATACCCACACTGATTTGGGCAGGCTTTTTTATTGGCCGTACTTTGCACCACCTACTTATAAAGGGAAGGGAAAACCTGCGGTCGGTCCCTGCTGAACCCCAGGCCATCCACAAACCCTACCCTGAGGAAGCCAGGTAAAATACATTTCTGGAACCACATTTTACTTTATGAGATACCTCTGGTTAGGATCTGGCACCTGTTATGCTTTTGTATTACATGCACCAACATGGCATTTAACCATACTTCTCTATTGCAGACAAATATACCATGCAACCATTTATCCCTGAAGAAAAAAAGAGAAACAACATATTTCAAAACATGATGGGTATTTCTGTCTTTCCAGTGCAATGTTAGAATAATTCTATGTTTTCCTATGTAGTTCTATGTTTTCCTATGTAGTAATGCACATTTCTTATATGCATATGGTTGACTTTATTCTTTTTGTTCTGTAACTGTATAAATATAGCTTGTTATATTTTTTATAAAAAAAATCTCTCTGTACATTCATGCCCATTATAGTCCAACATAGATGGCTGTTTTTTTCGTAGCACCAGAATGTAGAACTGTCATAAATAAGGTTGTTATGAATTTACTACACACTTTGAAAATAGCAAGAAAACTCAAGCTGTGTTACACAGCTTTCATTAATTTGACACAGGATTGTCTAATATAGCCATAACACCATAAAAGTGTTGTAAATACTTTATTAAATCCCCTCTGTGTCTTATTCCAGCTTACAATCCTGCTGCCTGTGTGGATCTGTGGCTATGGCCAGGTCACATGGGACCTCCACATTTTTCCCTCTGGAAGTGCTCTGCCAGACCTCCTTTTGCTGACCACCTCCCTGGTTTTCTATTTCCTCAGCTGACTATATCCTCAGCTGACCATCTCCTCCACTGAGGCTGTGCCGGACTGTTATTCATTGCACCTATTTGCTGTTCCATATTGCTGCTTGTCCTTTGCATGCCTGTATTGGTGCCCTGTTACCCTGGACCTTATTTGTGTTGTACTTGATTACTTACTATAGCTAGATTTGCCCTGTAACTTGGGACTCAATCTTTGTTTTACCATTACACTGCCTATTTCTTTCCGTCTCTTGTTGTGCCCAGATCACTGTATTGTGACCCTGGACCTATTCTTTGTTGTGCCCTATTGCTCCTGTCCCTTGCAGTGCCCAGATTGCTGTATTGCGACTCTGGACTTAATCTTTGATGTGCCATATTGCGGCCTCTCCCTTGCTATGCCCAGATTTCTGCTCTGTGACCCTGGACTTACTTCTACTGTAGCTGTATCAGATCGCTACCCTGTGGACTTTCTTCTTGATAAACCTATATGTGTCTAACACCTCAGTAAAGAACCCCATGGCAAGGGTCCTGAACTATTCTTGAACTACATGTGTTTTCTGTTATGCAAAAACTACTGTCACACTATCTAAGAAGTATATTCCAGATACTTCCAAAAACTTGCCCTTAAACTTCTAATAAAGAGAAGGGTGCGGAAGGTTTTTGGAATACTTTTAATTAAATTCAGAATTCTACACTGTACACAGGTGTATTGAAGTTTAGTATTCAGAAGATTTAAATCACTTACTGCATAACAACTGGACTACACAGGTAAATCAATCAGAAGAACTAGTAGAAGGGTTGCAGATCAAAGAACATGTTCTTTCTTTTGTTAAGTGGACTTAAGCTGTTCACATAAATCAAGCAATACAATTTTGTTTTTGCAAACATAATGATGTGGCAAAAAGTCATCAATACGTATGTGCCTAGTGCAGCATGATTTCTAGACAAAGACCTGCTTGTATATAAATAATAGGCATTTATAAAAATGTGAATTAAATAGTCTTATCTTCTTAATATTATTAAAGTAATTCTATTAATGTTAATACCTGCTCTTAGTTTAACATTCTAAATCAATCTGTGTTATTATATGTTTTATAGATATTTACATTATGGCCATCTCCATGATTTAACCCATTCTCTATTCACCCCTTTATTTTCTTTATATTTACTCTGCATTAAGTGCAACAAGAGTTTACGTTTACAATTTTCTATGTACTGTGCTACTTAGTTTTTCACTTGGGTTCCACTAATATGCTGGAGTGAACAACCAATCTTGGCAATATATACAGTCTGAAGAATAAGTATAGTAATGTGAACAAGGTGGATCTGCAATTGCCTTTTCATTATTTTCCAGCATTATTTTATTTAGTGGCTTGGTACAAATATATTCTTAGCGATTACTTTACAATAGGAACCCAACTTCCAGCTCACTGTGTTGATGTTGACAGCTATTCAGATTTTGATTGAACAACTAGCACATAAAAGTGGAATATAAAATGTTCTTGTTTGCAGATTGGTTAAAAGTAATTTCCATCCTCTTGAGAAATAGTTAGAAAATAAGTAATGGTTAGATGTTCAGATGATGCTCTTAACCCCTTGTGGAAGAGGAGTAATACGTATGCAATATTTTGGGAGCAAAAAAGTTGAAATCCCCCCACATAAATATATATACAGATTTAGGCCCCTTTCACACTGGGGCGGTTTTCAGGCGTTATTGCGCTAAAAATACTGCCTGCAAACCACCCCTAAACAGCCTCCGCTGTTTGTTCAGTGTGAAAGCCCGAGGGCTTTCACACTGAAGTGATGCGCTGGCAGGACGGTAAAAAAAGTCCTGCGAGCCGCATCTTTGGAGCGGTGAAGGAGCGGTGTGTTCACTGCTCCTAAACCGCTCCTGCCCATTGAAATCAATGGGACAGCGCAGCTATACCGCGGCAATACCGCGGCTATAGCCGCGCTGTACGAGCGGTTTTAACCCTTTTTCGGCCGCCAGCCGGGGTTAAAACCGTACCGCTAGCGGCCGAATACAGCCACAAAAACGATGGTAAAACAGTGCTAAAATAGCGCTGTTTTACCGCCGACGCCCCCACCGCCCCAGTGTGAAAGGGGCCTTAAGGTAGCTAAATTCTTGGGTAAAAAGAAATACAATTAAACAAAATTGGTCTATAAAAATATGTTGAAAGGGTCATTATCAGCTCTTCAAAACTACAAAGAATGCAAAAGATACTGGGGTTGATTTACTAAAACCAGAGGGTACAAAATCTGGTGCCGCTCTGCATAGAAACTAATCAGCTTCCAGGGTTTTTTTTGCCAAAGCTTAATTGAACAAGCTGGAGTTAGAAGCTGATTGGCTACCATGCACAGCTGTACCAGATTTTGCACTCTCCAGTTTTAGTTAATCAACTCTAGGGATGAGCCTGATGTTCGAGTCAAACATAAGTTCGACTCGAACATCGGGTGTTCACCTGTTCGCCGAAAAGCGAACATTATGCGGTGTTCACGGCAAATTCGAGAGCCACGGAACACCATTAAAGTCTATGGGACATTAACACGAAAAACCAAAAGTCTTCATTCTAAAGGCTTATATGCAATTTATTGCCATAAAAAGTGTTTGGGTCCTGGGTCCTGCCCCAGGGGACATGTATCAATGCAAAAAAAAGTTTGAAAAACTGACATTTTTTCGGGAGCAGTGATTTTAATAATGCTTAAAGTGAAACAATAAAAATTAAATATTCCTTTAATTATTGTGCCTGCGGGGTGTCTATAGTATGCCTGTAAAATAGCGCAGTTTTCCCGTGTTTAGAACAATATCACAGCAAGATTACATTTCTAAAGGAAAAAAGTAATTAAAAACTGATTGCGGCTGTAATGAATTGTCCCTGCAATATAGATGAAAATCATTGAAAAAAATGGCATGGGTTCCCCTTCTACCCAGTCCATTACCAGGCCCTTTGGGTCTAGTATGAATAATAAAGAGAACCCAGAACCAAAAATTTCAAAAAAAAATTGCGTGGGGGTTCCCCGAAAAATCCATACCAGGCCCTTCAGGTCTGGTATAGATATTAAGGGAACCCTGCGCTATTTTCTTTTAAAAAAGTGGCGTAGGGGTCCCCCCAAAATCCATACCAGACTCTTATCCGAGCATGCAACCTGGCAGGCCACAGGAAAAGAGGGGGGATGAGAGAGTGCCCCCCTCCTGAACTGTACCAGGCCACATGCCCTCAACATGGGGGGGATGCTTTGGAGTCACCCCGAAAGCACCTTGTCCCCATGTTGATGGGGACAAGGGCCTCATCCCCACAACCCCCCACCCGCAGACCCCTTGGTTGTGGGGGTGATCAAATCACCCCCTGATGAAGATATGAAATACCCCTTGTATCAAACACGCGTAGGGGAAGGGGACAGGACGGAACGTTATACAACCTGTTATACAACGGCTGCTGTTGCCGTTCGTTTCTGCTGTTTTAGTGTGGCGCCCTTAAGCGCCTTGTTACTGTGAGTACCCATTTCGGGATTTGTTTATGATTTTAATACATTTAGTACATACTGCACTATGAAGTCCTTTTTGTGTTGATATATTGAGGTGCAAATGGGACTGCTGTGAGGAGCAGAGGCACCAGTGCAAATCTATCCAGGACCTTGCATATAACATCAAACCCATAGAGGTTCTAAGGCGCATTCGGACCAAGCTTAATTGCAAGGTTACACACCCTAAGATGAGGGGCTATCACCTGGGGGGAGCACTTGTGTGAGCACAAAGAACTTTAGTTTGTGTTCATAATAACACATGAATGGATTGTGGAAGATCTGTGGACTGTTAATTTGATCATTGCACAGCAACACAGCACTGAATTGCACAGAATCACCTGGATGCAGCACCAAATCGCATGGATGCGTTTTTTTATATTTTTTTATTTTTTATTGTTTGAACATTGCACTAACACCATATTGCATAGATGCAGCACTGAAATGCATGGATGCAACACTAAATCGGACTGTTAATTTGATTATTGCACAGCAACACAGCACTGAATTGCATAGAATCACATGGATGTAGCAGCAAATCACATGGATGCATTTTTTTGTATTTTTTAACTTTTTATTGTTTGAACATTGCACTAACACCATATTGCATAGATGCAGCACTGAAATGCATGCATGCAACACTAAATCACATGGATGTTTGTTTTGAATTATCTATTAATGTTTTAAAATTGCACAAGCTTTGTATAATATTTGCAATACACGGGCTGATTGGAGCACTTTTACCTATGTATTCATTCACTGAAGTTTATTGCACATTAATGTATAGTATTAATAGATTTTGTATATTTTGTATGTTAAGCACAATATCCCTTTATTAATATTTTAGTAGAAATTTCTTACATTTTTATTTTGATAAGCGCAGCGTGTGTACTATTTGGTTTAACTATTTTGCATGGTTATGAGACATGCGTAACATTAGCAGCTGATCATTTGCAAAGATACACTATTTTGGAGACCAAATTTGCTCAATTACCAGGAGGCTCACAGGACTACAAATTAGCATTATGGATTTTGGGGGGACCCCCACAATTATTTTTTTTTTAATTGTGGTTCGAGGTTCCCCTTAATATTCATACCAGACCCATTCATTACAGCCGCAATCAGTTTTAAATGACTTTTTTCTGTGTAATTTTGCTGTGGTACTGTTCTAAACATGGTAACGCTTTGCAGGCATGCTATAGACACCCCCCAGGCATGATATTTAAAGGAATCTTTCATTTTTATTGTTTCACTTTAAGCATTATTAAAACCACTGCTCCCGAAAAAACGGCCGTTTTGAAAAAATTTTAACTTGCATATAAGCCTTTAAAATGAACACTTATGATTTTTCATGTTTGTGTCCCATAGACTTTAATGGTGTTCGGGTGTTTGTCAGAATTTTTTCCTGTTCACTTGTTCTGGTGTGAACCGAACTGGGGGGTGTTCTGCTCATCCTTAATCAACTCTACCACATGCACAAGTACAATCAGGATGACTAAATGGGTAAAATAGATTGCGAGAAACATATACAGCAGGAGGTCCCCAACCCCTTGTTAGCAAACGGGGGCATGGCCTGGCGGGAGCCCAGGCTGAGGTTTTCTCTCTAATACCACCATAGGGCTCTGTGGATGTGCGGCACCAGGGATCTTTTCTCTCTTCCTTCCCTTGTTAGGAAACCAGGCCGCATAGAAATTTACAACATGTCCGTTGCCAGCTATGGTAGGGGGTAATGTTGTGTGGGATTTAGTGCCTCACATGGCTCCCTTCTTTTTGTTGTTTTGTACAAACTTTATTTGAAGTGTGCTGCACTGATGCACATTGTCATGTGAGTCAGCACAGTGTGCTGCAATGAAATGCAGCATAGGCTACGTTGTGAATAGGACACATTGGAAACAATTGCAACAACCCCCTGCATTTACTTTTTTCCTAGGGATGTCTGATGTCTGATCACGGGTCCTGTTCTCTTGGGTGGTCCATGCAACTGCACATAATAGCATTCATGCAATGACCTATGAGTGCCATTTTGTTTAGTAGCACTGGGAGTCTAGGCTACTATGATGTTACTGCCCCAGTGAACAGCATAAATTATATAAACTTGATCTCATCTTCATTTACATGCATTCTACTTGCTACAGTAATACAGAGGGGATTGCCTAACTAGAAGGAAAAATTAGTAATCTTATACTATCATATGATATTCAACTGTCGTACAAAACATATTCATCATGCGATATAAGCAGTAGGTGGTAACTAAGTTTTAAGTATATGGAATAAAAAACTTGTGTAGTAAAGTTGTTGGTCAGTTACTGAAAAAGGCTTATACATGATACTTATGGAACAAGACACTTTTTAGCCTGCAACCAATAAGTGAATTTTTGTGTAGCTGTTCGATAGACCCGTCACTCGCCTTGATGTCTCCGTAAATTTAATTGCATATTTCTACACATCTTCGTGTAGGACTTTTGCAATCAGTAGCTAAGCAAAGCATACTTCAGAGGTGTATGACCTACTCCAAATGAGTAGGGCTTGAATGACCTGTAAACATGAAATTTTGTAATAAATTCATGCATAAACATAAGATACTAATAACAAATCCCTTAAACAGGGCCTCAAGAGTCCTTGCTTTCTGTTTATGTTGTTTGCAGATGATTGTTTTTCTTTTCTTTTTTTTTTTTTTTTTGTAGAGTTAGCTGTGTCGTTGCTACTTTTTAGAGAATTCCACTTTTTCTGTATCAAAGCAATGTCTTAACTATCTTAATACGCGAAAGAGAGATGCTGGAACTTGTTGCATACAATTAAACACCAAAGCAGCCTAAGCCATTTCACATTTCATAGGCTTGAAATTATTCTGCTGCTGATGGAATATGTGGTCCCCTAGGAACTAATTAGAGAAAAACTCTCATCACACACAAGGGGTGAGCAAACAAATCCTTCAAGCTTGCAGTAAATGTTCAACATTAAAGCGACGTATTCTGGGAGTCACAGCGATCAGTTTGGTTCAGTTAATTACTAATCTGGTTTTCAGACTGGTTACATTACATAATTATGACACCCATTCAAAACTTAAAAGCAAGGCCTCAGAGTGATTGTGATAAAGATCTAGGATTTTAAAGAAAGGTAATTGGGCAAAGCTAAACAATAGACATCCAACAGTTGACATGCTGTCATTTTTTGTATTTTTGAAGTATTTCAAGTATTTTAATATACATAAAATTGACATTTTTTCTTCATTAGAGTAAAACTGCAAAGTTAATTCTTCAGTAATATGTCCTCAGTTTTACATTTTTCTTGTTGTGCTTTCTTCTTTTGGAATAAGACCTTTCCTGTTTAAAAGTGATGGGCTGCCTCTGTTACATTCTGGCATAGAATGCACAAAATTATATCAAAGGTACTTTGGAGATTTGGTGCTTCAGACACCGTACACATTGTAAAAATAATTTTCTGTAATAGCACAGTCATATCCTTCTAATAAATGTACTTTGAAATATCATGTCACAGCCTTGTACATTGATGTAATGCAATCAGGGACCATGCAGTACAAATGTAAGTGCTAATAAAATGTATCCTCGCACAATCATTTACCATTTAGCCATCTCTCTCTTTTTGATTCCACATTAGATAAATCATAAACACCCATATGCAATAAAGGGATATTATTTCTAAGTTTTATTTAGAGATGAGCTTCAGAATCAGGTCAACCATGAGTTAGATCCAAACCCAAGTTGTTTGCAAAATTAGTGTGCTATCGTGACCTTTCGTGCCCATAGCAACAAAATACCAACAATGCACTCCCTGGCCTCCTAACTGTAGTCAGGTGCCTTAAAAGGGGCAGTCATGTCGCAGCCCCTGCCCTATAAAATTCAGGGCTCCCAGGATCCTTGGCTCAATGTGTGTTGGAGGAGGCATGAAATATTTAGAGAAAGATCATAGACTGCATAGAAAGATAGATGCCAGGGGCGTGGTTTGGATATGGCGGCATGAACATGCTATTCACAGTGCTCTGCCTGGATTGTTTCTCCAGTCAGCCAGCCTTGCATGCTTTGAGCACCGCAACCCATGCCAGGTGACAAGAAACACCCTCCTGCTGCTGGGGACCCAAAAGGGCAGGAGATCACCAAATACTTTTTGCAGCAACATACAGCAACATACATATTTCTTCCCCAGCTCCCGCTGCCACTATTCCTTCCAAGATTGTGCTGCTGAAAACTGGATCTGCCAGTTCCTCTGGCATGAGGAAATCATACAGCATGCAGCCACTTTCCACAGGAGCTGCTGCTTCCTTTGTCATCTGCCTGGACTCCCCGATCTTCACTCTGGAACTGTCGAGGGCTGACTCCCCAAAATCATCTGTCCCCTAACAAGGTTTGGACTCCCACCATGAAAGTAATCTTAGGGAGATTATCGGAGACTTACCCTCCAAACAGGATATCCATGCTATGGCCAAGTCCATAGTTGTTGCTAAGTCCATAGTTGAGATCCATGTCCCTTGCCAGCTGATTGACTCTGTAGATGAACGGGTGGCTACGCTGGAATCCTCTTCTTCAGCTACAGATGCATGGCTTTCAGTGCTCGCGGTTGCCCAAATGGAGTTTGAGCTATGATTAAGCTCCATTGCCGGTGTGAAATGCGTTAGTAATTACCTGGACCTGTGTCTCTGATTGGTGTATAGACTAAGCTTTGTTAAATAAAAGCATCATTTTGGAGTGCGGCTGTCCTCTTCTCATTTTTTTGCCATGAACTTTGCCGAGCACCCTTGGCACCCCAGATGTTTTGGAACTACATTTCCCATGATGCTTATACACTCTGCAGTGTAGTTGAGCATCATGGGAAATGTAGTTCCAAAACATCTGGGGTGCCAAGGTTCGTCATCACTGTCCTATACACTAGGACCATGTGAATACAAGTGATACTACCTGTAGTGGTAATTATTCTGATTTGGTGCCCAAATGGAGTACTGCCACCATCCTATTGACATCCAACTGTGTATCGATGATGGGGAAAATTGGTGCAGACGGAATAATCTACACCTGCAGGGCATTCCTGAGGCTACTGCAGGCTCTGACCTTCACTCCATAGTGGTTGCCATTCTTTGCTAACTTTTGGATAAGCCCCTGACTGCAGAACTAGAATTGGATGGGGTTCACCATGTGCACCCCGACTTCGGCTTCTTCAGCTTCTTCCACAGTCATCCCCTCCAGAGATGTTTTGTGCCCGCCGCGAGCTCCGTGAGTCAAACCGCGGGTCCCACGGACTCAATGTCTGTTCTGCCTAGTGACAAGACACTGATCACCGCTCCCTGTAATCAGTGTCATGGCACACTCGTAGCCCACCCCCCCACAGTTAGTTAGACTCACTCCCTAGGACACACTTAACACCTGCAACACCCACTCCTGGTTAACCCCTTCACTGCCAGCAGTAATCAGTGCATTTTTAATCGCACTGATCGCTGTATAAATGTGAATGGTCCCAAAATAGCGCCAAAAGTGTCCGATGTGTCCACCATAATGTTGCAGTCATGATAAAAATCACTGATCATCGCCATTACTAGTAAAAAAAATATTAATAAAAATGCCATAAATTTATCCCATATTTTGTAGACACTATAACTTTTGCGAAAACCAATCAATATACGCTTATTGAGTGTTTTTTTAACAAAAATATGTAGAAGAACACATATCGGCCTAAACTGAGGAAAAAAAAATGTTTTTTTTTATATATTTTTTGGGGATATTTATTATAGCAAAAAGTAAAAAATAATGCGTTTTTTTCAAAATTGACGCTCTTGTTTTTTGTTTATAGCGCAAAAAATAAAAAAACGCAGAAGTGATCAAATACCACCAAAAGAAAGCTCTATTTGTGGGGAAAAAAGGACATCAATTTTGTTTGGGAGCCACGTCGCACGACTGCGCAATTGTCACCTAAATCAATGCAGTGCCGAATCGCAAAAAGTGCTCTGGTCTTTGGCCAGCCAAATGCTCCAGGGCTGAAGTGGTTAACATTCGTAGAACTGCTTGTCTCCAGTTTATAATGGGTGATTTATTAATATGTCTGAATTATTGCATTTTTCTTCACTTCTTCACCTGGTGAGTCCCCTGTCCTTCTCTGTGTCTGTTCTCCTAGCTGGGTCCCATGCCTGGTTATGGATGCTGCTATGTTCTCTCCGTCCCCGCTTGCCCACTATCGCAGGTTACCTGGGTTAGTCCATTCTTTCAATAGTGGGGGATATGGGTCTCACTGAGTGGACTTCTGCGGTTAACACATGCGGCTCCTTTTTTATTAGTGTTTATTCTCTTGATTTGTTATGTATGTTTCTTTAATCGAGCCTTACAGCATAATGTTTCTTAGATTTCTTTTGACATTGTTGCGGCCCTAAGCCTCCATTGTTGTTTTAAACATGTTTATGGTCTGGATGGACTGATCTGAGCATCTCTCATTATCTCTGATCGTAGTCTCATCACTACCCCCCCGCTAGGGTTTTCCCTAGCAGGTGTGGTCTTACGCGCATTACTAATGAAGTTAGTGTTTGATACAGTTAGTTTGCTCCCCTTCCTCCCAATTGCTTAGATCTTACTTGCCCCCTGATACCTGAGTGAATGCTCAATCCCTTGTCTAGTGAGCCCTCTCTAGTGGTCCATCCCCTACTTTCTCTTTACCCCCTCCTGTTTCTGCCCTCTCTTTTCTTTTCTCCTCCTTCTCTATCTGTTCTAAAACTCTTCCCCTCTACCCTTCCTCGTTACCTTTATTGCTCTCTCGCCTCCCCTGCTTGGCCCCCCTATGTCCCCTGGCCCTCCTCCTTGATTGCCTAACCGCTCTATCCCCCTCTTTCTGTCTTCATCCCTGTGCTTATGCTTCTCGTTTTCCTGTTAGTTTTTTCACATTTCTCCAAGTCCCTGGCTACACTCTCCTGGGGTGAACCAACCACCTATTCCCTGTCTAAGTACCCCTGGCGCTTAGCCTGACATAGGTATTTTCAAATCTACTTAATTTATGTCTGTGGTCTCAGTGTCCCAGACAAGCATTCCAGATATCTCTCTGACCTGCAAAAAAGTAAAACACAGGTGGCTTTTCTATAGGAAACCCATTTTAGGGTTGAATGATCATGTCCCTAGGTTGTCCAGCAGGGATTTTCCATTGGCATATCAGTGTCCCTCGCCCATCTCTAAATCAAAGGGAGTTAGAATTTTGCTAGCTAAATTCCTCCCCTGGTCTCTCTCCCCGGTGCAGCATGATCTGCAGGGCTGATTCCTATTTGTGAAGAAAGGTAAAATTGGTGAGTTCCCTGTTACTCTTGCCAATGTCTACTTTCCCAATGTAGACTACCTCTCCTTTTTGAAGAGGCTGCTTCCAGTGTTGCTGGCTTTTTTGGAGGGGACCCAGTTTTTTGGTGGAGACATCAATTTTGTGATGGACTCCCTTCTGGATGTCTCAAAGGGCACATCCCATTTCTCCTATTCCCGCCTCAAATGCCTTAAAGCGGAATTTCATTTACTACAGCTAGTTGACCCATGGCTTTTATTGCATCCCCAAGACAGAGATAACACTTTTTTTTGCCCATCACATCTACTCGCGTTTAGATTACTTTGTGGTTTCTCAGAAAGATCTGCCCAGGGTCCTGTTGACTCAAATAGGCAAGATCAGCTTCTCAGGTCACACTCCCATCTACATGAATCTGCAGATGGGACGCACTATTCACAGTCCCCCTCCTGCCGCTTGAATGAGGCTCTACTCCAATCTCCCGACATCTGAGCATCCCTCGAGTGCTCCATTTTGGAATACTTCACACTTAACGTTGACTCAGTGGAGTCACTTACTCTGGGGGGCCCATAAACCAGTTTTCAGGGACTCCTTAATGATGATCGGTGCTAAACTCAAATGAGAGTGTCCCTTGCCATTGGATATTCTGCTGGCTTGATTACAGCATCTAGAAGGCTCCCATAAAGCCAGCCAGACAAAGTCAACATACCAAGATCTCCTCAAGACACAAGAAGAGCTCCCTTCTGTTTCTCAAAGTAAAACAAAAATTGGCCTGGTCTCACTGCACTATGTTTGAATTTTCCAACAAGCCTGACACTCTTCCAGCTAGAGCACTTCATGGCCCCCGAACACAAATTTACATCCCACATTTCATATCATCCTCAGGACAGAAACTTCCATCCTCTACCTCTTTTGCCTCTGAATTCCACTCCTTCTTCCAGGCCCTATACGTACTTGTGGGGTCTCTTGCAGGGTACTTAATCTGGGATCCACTCCTATATTGCCTCGTCAGGCATGCCCACCCTTTCTCCCTCTACGTGTCAACAATTATTATTTTCTCACCCACCCACTCACCTCTATACCAAATCTGTTGGGGGCTTTGCATGATTATGGTGCTTTGTCGCACTTTAAAATTAACCTAGCCAAATCCTCAGCTCTAAACGAGTTTAGCACGATCCACCATCTCCGTTCGTTCTTCACTATTTAGTGGGTGAATGAAGTATCTGGGTACACACATCACACCAGACCTCGTGGACCTTTATGCCGCAAACTTTGCGGCATTGCTACTTATGATCAAAGATGACCTATTGCATTGGCACTCACTCACGCTGACTTGGTTTAGCAGCTGCAGCACCATAAAAATGACTGTGTTCCCTTGCATACTCTATTTACTGCACGATCTTCCCATTTCACTGCCTATGCACTTTTTCAAAAAGGTCAGTGTCATGTTCTGAGCCTTCATTTGGGCCCACAGGAAGCCGCACCTTACTCTTTGCACTTTGTCCTTACCTTTCACTTCATGAGGGCATGGGTCAGCCTGATATCTTCTCCTACTATTGAGTGATCCACCCTACATCCTACCTTTGGTAGCAAAACATTGGGTTGCCATGGAACTTGACGACCTTCAAGGCACTGCTCTTACTTGGCCCTGTTGGGCCTCTCCTTTGCCCAGGGTTCTTGGTGTGCATCCCTCTCTTGGAAGCACTTTACAGGTTTCTAGGGAAGCGTTTCGCAATATATATATTGCCCATGCCCACTTCCCTTTGATTCCAATTTTGTGCAACCCCAACTTTGCGCCAGGACACCACAACAAGCAATTTCTTCATTTCAAAGTGCATGGGTGTACTCACTTGACAGACTTCCTTTTCTCAGATGGGACTTTGACCTCGATGGACCTCACCCAGCTTGTAGACCCTTCTCTTGACTTCTGGGGAGATTTTCACCTCTGAGCATACCTCCCTACACTCTCGCGCTCACCATGCTTTAATCGTTCACTGACTTCCTTTGAAATTCTATGACATGAGGGCGAACCAATTTACCACAGTCTCTGTTTAAATTACTCATATCTTGTCTGTCCAGATGCTGACAACTCTCCTCCTTTTCCCTCCAAATGGGAAGCTGACTTTGACATGTCATTCACAATGGCACAAAAGGAGAAGATCCTACACTTTGCTCAAAAACCCTCTATGGCCACCAGGGTTCAAGAAACATATTATAAACTCTTCACCCGATAGTATCAGGTCCCTTCTAAGCTCAACCACATCTCACCTCAGATCTTCAGTGTTTGCTGGTGCTGCGGCACTGAGTGTGGCACCCTCCTTCACATTTTCTGGCAATGCCTGAAGCTTCAGTTGTTTTGGTGAGAAGTAACTGGTATAATCAAACAACTCACTTCTGTAGATCTACATAATACCCCTGTGGCTTGCTTGCTGCACCTTTCAGAGAGACCTATCAAAAAATATAAGGCATCCCTCACCATTCATTAGCTTAATGCAGCACAAGCCTGCATCCCACTTCACTGGAATGATGTTAATCCTCCTACTCTCTCCTTCTGGTTCTCTAAGGTGAATAAACTCAGGGACATGGGGATCTCACTGTCACTCTGCGTAACACGGAAGAGCTCTCCGGGTGACCATGGCAATATTTTGTTTTCACAGACGCTTACTAGAATGAACTCACTCCCCCACAGTGAGTGTAAACTTTTTTCTGGCCTCTTTGTACTCTCCCCGGTAGAGCATGCCTGATCATTGTCTATACCCCTGCTCATTTTCTCCTCCCTCACCTTGCTATTTTTCTTTTTTTACCTCCCGTCTCCTCTACTTTACTTTACCCCTTAACTAATGGCTCCTTAATACTTCACTGATACTTGTTACTTGACCCCTTGTTTTTAGTTTCTCTGGTTAGATACAATTTGATGGCAGCGCCTTGCTTGTTATATTGTGATCCATGAGGTCTCAGAAAATCTGTCTACTTCAGTGTTTGCCTAAATCCTCCCTATTTTACCCAGGCATATCTCCTGTAGTGTTTACATGTAATTGTGTCGACGTTGTTTATAAGATTCCACTGTTTTTGCAATTTTCTTGATTTTGTCCTCATACAACGCCTTACAGGTTATGTTATAAAATAGTAAATGTGCCCGCGCTAGTATAGTGCCACATATAAAATATATAATATATAAAAAATATTTTCACTTATAAAACACATATAATGTGATAAATAAAACCATACAGGTAAAATATAATGTAAATAACTATAAATGATAAACCACTAAGTGCATATAGAAGTGCAATCGTGGTAATAATTAATAAAAGTGCAACGTGCTGAAATATAAATATCAAAACACTTTCCAGTGACAAATGAGTGTATATTCCAATTATTAAATACAAATCACAAAAAACGTGAATAAATAGTGTCCATAAAATAAGTATACATCATGCTTCTTCTGATGGGTGTATAAATCACAACACGTGAAAACTGTGCTCTCCCGTGACACCCCACATGTGCTTGCGCTCACCTTCAGTTGTGTGACACAGTAATTAAACGGTGTCAAAATAAGCATTGGGGCCACTGCTAGGCTCACTCAGGATACAATGATGCAAAGGCACTCCTCTCAGGTGAAACTGCTAAGCTCACTCGGGTTACAATGATGCAAAAACACTCCTCTCAGGTAAAACCAAGATCCAAAATCATAGAAGAAACAAACAGAGGGACTCCATAGTGCAATATAGCCAGGACATTTATTAAAAGAATAAAGCCCTCCAAGAGGGTACTCACATTGGATGGGTGCTAGAGTGCACCAGACTGTACAGGTAAATAATAAGTAGCTGATCGTATGGCGTGCGGTATGGCATGTGCAATCCTCCTCCTCTGCTGACAGCTCCGTCCTACCCCTCCCCGACGCGTATTCGGCACAGGGGTTTCGTGCCTTCCTCTGGGGGATAACCTGTTATGTTTGCTTTTTCTCAAATTTTGTCTGTATGACACACATGCATTCATTTACACCGATATTCAGTATTCTGTAGTTACTGGTAATGTGTCTGTCGGTTTTACGCTCTATAAATGCTTGAATAAATAAAGTGCCAGTGCTAATGCTGGTGCTGATTGACGAAAATGTCTATCTATATTTAGTATTTATATTCAGTGTGTTTTACTGTTATATAGAATTTTAGAGAGAGATTAATGAGTGTTTTCAGGGAAAGTTAGAAGCTGGCACTCATTACTAAAAACATCTATCTCAATTTACATGGAGTCTCAGACCTATGCCTCGTACACACGATAGGACTTTCCGCCAACAAAACCGTAGAATTTTGTCCGAAGAGTGTTGGCTCAAACTTGTCTTGCATACACATGGTCACACAAATGTTGGCCAACAATTACGAACGTAGTGACGTACTAGACGTACTGCGTGGTTTTTCAGCTCTTTAACGCCACCCTTTGGGCTCCTTCTGCTAATTTCATGTTTGTAGAAGTTTGGTGAGTGTTGATTTGTGCTTTTCTTTTCACGTTTTTCATTTAGCGCTTTTCATTTCGTGCTTTTCAGTTCATTTCTGAGCGGCCGTTCGTCAACCAGACATGTTGCAGAATCGGAGGAGATAACACGTTATTTATTATTGGCCTTGGTGTTATTGCTTTGACATTATTTTTTGGTTGAATAATGATTTGATTTGTTATATTTTCTATATTTTTGGATGCATAGAATGCACTTTTTGGTTAAGTTCTATTGGCAGATAGCATGTCTAATTTTTTTTGTTTTCTTTTTTTAATGCACAATAAAAAAATTTTGGAGAATAATACTTGGCTATGTGTTTTCCTTCAAATGACATTTTGGGAGTAGGCAGTTACATTTTAAAAAACACAATGTAAAATTGACAAGGGACACCAACATAGTTGTATCTTTGATCTTAAAAACTACAGGATAATGGTGTTGTGGTAACTTGCCCAAATAAAAAAAACAAAAACATTATAATATTATTCTTGATATCACTAGAAAAAAAAGCCTTTGAAAATTAGTTCAACCCCATCAGTATTAGTTCAACTCCATCAGTGAAACTCCATCAGTATCACCATCAAAGCAGCTTCATTATTATACCATTAAAGAAGAAGAGAATGTGCACTGCATTTGGAGATTTCATAATTTGCCACATCACAAATGTTAATTCTCCATTATGAATTCTAGTTTACAAGACCGACCGCTTCTGGCTCGTCCTTGCTTCCGAGCATGCGTGTTTGTACTTTGGACTTTTGTCCAAAACTTCAAGTTTCGGAAGATGCAATTGGAATACAACTGGTAATACGGGGTCGTTTGGACCCCCATAAAAAAGCAGACGAGGTCTTGTTGAGTTTTTGTGCATACTTATGTTTTTAGCAATAATGGCAATATATGCATGGGGTATAGCAACATAGCAAACAAGACCATTTTGTTGAGGTGGCATCTGCCGAAAAACAAAATGGGAAGAAACTTCCACGCTTCCAGTTCGCAGGTGATTTTTTCAAAAATTGGGGAGTAATTAAGGTGGTAGAGAGATGATGGGTTAAGTCCTATTTTAATACCTAAATAGGTTATATGCTGTGTAGCCATCTGTATTGGGAAGGAGTGGATCCATAGTCAAGAGTGCTCAGGATTTAGTGGGAAAACCTTGCTTTTGGTGAAGTTAATGCATAAGCTCGAACATTGACTAATGCTGCGTACACACGAGCAGACTTCTCGTCGGACTGAACTCCAAATGACTTTTCAACAGAGTTCTGATGGAGTTCCGCCATAACGGACTTGCCTACACACGATCACACCAAAGTCCGACCGACTAGAACGCGGTGACGTACACCAGGTCCGACGGGACTATAAAACGGAAGTTCAATAGCCAGCGCGCCACCCTTTTGGGCCCCTTCTGCTAATCTTGTGTTTACCTCATGCTAGTAGAAGTTTGGTGAGATACGATTCGCACTTTTCAGACTCATGTTTTTTTCAGATTGTTTAACTGTTGTTCAGTTTGTGCTTGTGGGGTTTGTATCTGCTTTACAGTGCATGTAGTCAGTTTGCATTTGTTAACTCAGCGCGTTCATGTCCGCTCGTTGCTGATTTTCAGCTCGCTCTTCGCAGGCCTTGCTGTTCTTCAGTGTGTTCTTTTAAGTTCGTTCTGACCAGCCGACCATTTTGAAGCCATGTTGCGTGTACGTACTCATCGTAGAGTTCATACTTTGCTTGGGCTTGGTGTTGGGGTTCATTCTTCACCCCAAGCCCAGTCCATGAACAGGGTTGGGAGGAGTTCATGGACGAAGAATTGGTTGCTCCAGTGTGACCAGTTCTCTCACATGCCTTTGCTTTGTGAGATCCGTGAGAATAATCCTGACGATTTCAGGAACTTTCTCAGGATGACGGACCCCATTTTGTTGGCTTTGCTGACCCCTTATATCAGCAGGCAGGATACCTGCATGAGGCAAGCCATCACTCCGGAGCAGAGGCTAGTCGCCACGTTGCGGAACTTGGCGACTGGGAGAAGCCTGCAGGACCTCAAGTTCTCGACAGGCATCTCCCCCCAGGCTATATGCATCATTATCCCAGAGACCTGTTCTGCTACCATTCAGGTCCTGCAGAAGGACTATATTAAGGTAAGATTTATCCTTTAACATCACATTTTATTGTATTTAATGTTTGCTAATGTATTGTATTTCTTTCCTCAATCCCTAATTACCATGATTGCAATAATCTGTGAATGTCCCCTTTATCCTCATGCATGCTGTAATCTTTTAATGCTCCTTTTTTGCTTTTTTGTCCTTCATGCATATTTGCCTTCACTAACCTCCCCAGCAATGCTATGCTGGGCCCATATCCACCTAGTCTAGTCACTTAACAATGTATTTTGTCAGCTCCATTGTATTGCTTTTCCCTAAACCCCCCCTTAAAATGTGTCCAAATGGTATGTGTGTCCTTAAATTAATTTTCTAAGCCCCCCCCTTAAAATGTGTCCAAATGGTATGTGTGTCCTTAAATTAATTTATAAGCCCCCCTTAAAATGTTTCCAAATTGTATGTGTGTCCTTAAATTAATTTATAAGCCCCCCTTAAAATGTGTCCAAATGGTATGTGTGTCCTAAATTAATTTATAAGCCCCCCCCTTAAAATGTGTCCAAATAGTATGTGTGTCCTTAAATTAATTTATAACCCCCCCTTAAAATGTGTCCAAATGGTATGTGTGTCCTTAAATTAATTTACAAGCCTCCCCTTAAATTTTTTCCAACTGGTCTGTGTGTCCTTAAATTAATTTATAATCCCCCCCCCTTAAATTTTATCAATGGGCCATCAGAGGGGGTGAGGAATCTGATAAGTGGGCCTTATATTTTTGTCTTTTTTTTTGTAATTGTAATTTTTATTAACCAGTTGCCGACCGCTGCATGACGATGTACGTCGGCAGAATGGCACGGGCAGGCATAAGGACTTAGCTGTACGTCCTTGCCTGCCCGCGGGCGGGGGGTCCAATCGGACCCCCCCGGTGCCTGCGGCGGTCAGATTCTCGCCAGGGGCGATCAAAGGTGAGAGGGAGGCCACTCATTCGTGCCCCCCCCTCGCAATCGCTCCTGGCAAATGAAATGCTTCCTCGGCTTCTGTATAGTAAACAGAAGCGGAGGAAGTGACTCCTCGGCTCAATATTTTCCGTTCCGGCGCCAAGGAGAGAAGACATCCGAGTGAGTGCACAAACACTACACACACAGTAAAACACACTAGGCATACTATACACCCCCCATCACCCCCCGATCACCCCCCAATCACCCCCTAATCACCCCCCGTGTCACACTGACACCAAGCAGTTTTTTTTTTTCTGATTACTGCATTGGTGTCAGTTTGTGACAGTTAGTGTGGTAGAGCAGTTAGTGTTAGGCCCCCTTTAGGTCTAGGGTACCCCCCTAACCCCCCTAATAAAGTTTTAACCCCTTGATCACCCCCCCGTCGCCAGTGTCACTAAGCGATTATTTTTCTGATCGCTGTATTAGTGTCACTGGTGATGCTAGTTAGGGAGGTAAATATATAGGTTCGCCGTCAGCGTTTTATAGCGTCAGGGACCCTCATATACTACCTAATAAGCTGATAAGCTGATAACCTGATATAAGTTAGGTTTTAGGGTCAGATAGGGTCTGCGTCGCCCCAGGCAGTGTCAGGTTAGCGCCAGTACCGCTTACACCCACGCACGCACCATACACCTCCCTTAGTGGTATAGTATCTGAACGGATCAATATCTGATCTGATCAGATCTATAGTAGCGTCCCCAGCAGTTTAGGGTTCCCAAAAAAGCAGTGTTAGCGGGATCAGCCCAGATACCTGCTAGCACCTGCATTTTGCCCCTCCGCCCGGCCCAGCCCAGCCCACCCAAGTGCAGTATCAATCGATCACTGTCACTTACAAAACACTAAACACATAACTGCAGCGTTCACAGAGTCAGGCCTGATCCCTGCAATCACTAACAGTTTTTTTTGGTAGTGTTTTGGTGAACTGGCAAGCACCAGCGGCCTAGTACACAACGGTTGTAGTCAAACCAGCAATGCAGTAACACTTGGTGACATGGCGAGTCCCATAAGTGCAGTTCAAGCTGGTGAGGTGGCAAGCACAAGTAGTGTCCCGCTGCCACCAAGAAGAAGACAAACACAGGCCCGTCGTGCCCATAATGCCCTTCCTGCTGCATTCGCCAATCCTAATTGGGAACCCACCACTTCTGCAGCACCCGTACTTCCCCCATTCACATCCCCAACCAAATGCAGTTGGTTGCATGAGAGGCATTTTCTTTATCTCCTCCCGAGTACCCCTACCCAACGAACCCCCCCCAAAAAAGATGTTGTGTCTGCAGCAAGTGCGGATATAGGCGTGACACCCGCCATTATTGTCGCTCCTGTCCTGACAATCCTGGTCTTTGCATTGGTGAATGTTTCGAACGCTACCATACACTAGTTGAGTATTAGTGTACAGCATTGCACAGACTAGGCGCACTTTCACAGGGCCTCCCAAGATGCCATCGCATTTTGAGAGACCCGAACCTGGAACCGGTTACAGTTACAAAAGTTACAGTTACAAAAAAAAGTGTAAAAAAAAAAAAACACAATAAAAAATATAAAATACAAAAAAAAAAGTTGTCGTTTTATTGTTCTCTCTATTCTCTCTCTATTGTTCTGCTCTTTTTTACTGTATTCTATTCTGCAATGTTTTATTGTTATTATGTTTTATCATGTTTGCTTTTCAGGTATGCAATTTTTTATACTTTACCGTTTACTGTGTTTTATTGTTAACCATTTTTTTGTCTTCAGGTACGCCATTCAGCTGCAGTGCGGATTTATTTATCTTGACAGCAACAGCGTTTGCTCCCACGATATATAAAGCCGCGACTCCAGCGGAGGTGATATATGCCGAAGCATGGGGGCAGCAGGGGCGGAGGAGCGATTTGCTCCTACCTTTTGCGGGAGGATGTCCCCATGCTTCGGCATATATAAATGGTGCATGTATGACCATCATTAGAAGTGGGTGGATGAAGGGAGGTATTCTAATGGTGGGCATACCCACCGATCAATCTCTTTTTTTCATGCAGCCCACAGGCTGCATGAAAAAAAAAGATTACAATATATGCCCAACAAGGACCAGCAACGTACTGGTATGTTGCTGGACTTTGAATGGTATTACCAGAACGATGCCTGCAGGTTTAGGGATCATCTTGGTATCATTCTTTTCAGCCAGTGGTCGGCTTTCATGTAAAAGCAATCCTAGTGGCTAATTAGCCTCTAGACTGCTTTTACAAGCAGTGGGAGGGAATGCCCCCCCCACTGTCTTCCATGTTTTTCTCTGGCTCTCCTGTCCCAACAGGGAATCTGAGAATGCAGCCGGTGATTCAGCCAGCTGACCATAGAGCTGATCAGAGACCAGAGTGGCTCCAAACATCTCTATGGCCTAAGAAACCAGAAGCTATGAGCATTTCATGACTTAGATTTCGCCGGATGTAAACCGCGCCATTGGGAAATTGGGAAAGCATTTTATCACACCGATCTTGGTGTGGTCAGATGCTTTGAGGGCAGAGGAGAGATCTAGGGTCTAATAGACCCCAATTTTTTCAAAAAAGAGTCACTACCTATTGCTATCATAGGGGATATTTACATTCCCTGAGATAACAATAAAAATGATTTAAAAAAAATGAAAGGAACACTTTAAAAATAAGATAAAAAAGCAAAAAAAAAATAAAGAAAAAAAAATCACCCCTGTCCCCCCCTGCTCTCGCGCAAAGGCGAAACCAAACGTCGGTCTGGCGTGTGAGGTATCACCGCGAAGGTCAGATCGAGGGCAGTAATTTTAGTGGTAGACCTCCTCTGTAAATCTAAAGTGGTAACCTGTAAAGGCTTTTGAAGGCTTTTAAAAATGTATTTAGTTTGTCGCCACTGCCCGTTTGTGCGCAAATTTAAAGCATGTCATGTTTGGTATCCATGTACTCGGCCTAAGATCATCTTTTTTAATTCATCAAACATTTGGGCAATATAGTGTGTTTTAGTGCATTAAAATTTAAAAAAGTGTGTTTTTTCCCCAAAAAATGCGTTTGAAAAATCGCTGTGCAAATACTGTGTGTGAAAAAAAAATGAAACACCCACCATTTTAATCTGTAGGGCATTTGCTTTAAAAAATATATAATGCCAGGACAGTTCAAACCCCCCCCCCAAATGACCCCATTTTGGAAAGTAGACACCCCAAGCTATTTGCTGAGAGGCATGTCGAGTCCATGGAATATTTTATATTGTGACACAAGTTGTGGGAAAAAGACAATTTTTTTTTTCTTGCACAGTTGTCACTAAATGATATATTGCTCAAACATGGGAATATGTGACATTACACCCCAAAATACATTCTGTTGCTTCTCCTGAGTATGGGGATACCACATATATGAGACTTTTTGGGAGCCTAGCCGCGTACGGGACCCCAAAAATCAAGCACCGCCTTCAGGCTTTCTAAGGGCGTAAATGTTTTATTTCACTCTTCACTGCCTATCACAGTTTTGGAGACCATGGAATGCCCAGGTGGCACACCCCCCCCCCTCCAAATGACCCTATTTTGGAAAGTAGACACCACAAGCTATTTGCTGAGAGGTATAGTGAGTATTTTGCAGACCTCACTTTTTGTCACAAAGTTTTGAAATTTGAAAAAAGAAAAAAAAATTTTTTCTTGTCTTTCTTCATTTTCAAAAACAAATGAGAGCTGCAAAATACTCACCATGCCTCTCAGAAAATAGCTTGGGGTGTCTACTTTCCAAAATGGGGTCATTTGGGGGGGTTTTGTGCCATCTGGGCATTTTATGGCCTTCAAAACTGTGATAGGTAGTGAGGAGTGAAATCAAAAATTTACGCCCTTAGAAATCCTGAAGGCGGTGATTGGTTTTCGGAGCCCTGTACGCGGCTAGGCTCCCAAAAAATCCCACACATGTGGTATCCCCGTACTCAGGAAGAGCAGCTGAATGTATTTTGGAGTGAAATTCCACATATGCGCATGGCCTGTGTGAGCAATATATCATTTAGTGACAACTTTTTGTAATTTTTTTTTATGTCATTATTCAATCACTTGGGACAAAAAAATTAATATTCAATGGGCTCAACATGCCTCTCAGCAATTTCCTTGGGGTGTCTACTTTCCAAAATGGGGTCATTTGGGGGGGTTTTGTACTGCCCTGCCATTTTAGCACCTCAAGAAATGACATAGGCAGTCATAAATTAAAGGCTGTGTAAATTCCAGAAAATGTACCCTAGTTTGTAGGCGCTATAACTTTTGCGCAAACCAATAAATATACACTTATTGACATTTTTTTTACCAAAGACATGTGGCCGAATACATTTTGGCCTAAATTTATGACTAGAATTGAGTTTATTGGATTTTTTTTAAAACAAAAAGTAGAAAATATTTTTTTTTCACAATTTTTGGTCTTTTTCCATTTATAGCGCAAAAAATAAAAACGGCAGAGGTAATCAAATACCATCAAAAGAAAGCTCTATTTGTGGGAAGAAAAGGACGCAAATTTAGTTTGGGTACAGCATTGCATGACCGCGCAATTAGCAGTTAAAGTGACGCAGTGCCAAACTGTAAAAAGTGCTCTGGTCAGGAAGGGGGTAAATCCTTCCGGGGCTGAAGTGGTTAATTCAAGAAATAGTAAAGGCATGACAAGTATATCACAAGATGTGCAATAATGAAAAAGAAAAACATAAAATAAAATAAGTACATATGATTCAGAATGTAAAGATAACATATTCCATGGAGTATTACTAAAACTTTTCCAGCGTATCCTGGATAAGGAACAATAATAGTCAACACAGGGAAAAGGCATATAAACCTCAATGCAATTGTCTTTTACCCTAATAGGGCAAGATTTGTGGATGAGTATAGCAACACCAGCCTTGCCAGAAGGGTCAAAGGCTATATAAGAATTAGGAAAATGTTTTGATGCAAATTTCATCAAACCCCCAGCTCAGAAGTGAGTCTCCTGTATCAGCACAATATCAGCACCTGACCTTCTAAAGTCTTTAAGGGCAAGCCATCACTTCTGGATGGAGTTTAGGCCCTTAACATTGTGAGAGACTATTTTTAACGCCATAATACATTAACAGTTTGTCTGCGTATTGAGGCCATAGACTATGGCACCTGTAATTTGCTTAGTGAAGACATTATCCTAAATCGGTATATAAGTGTATGAAGTTTAAACAGTCCATGGATCAACAAAAAAAATAAAAAACAACAGTAGGAAAAAATAATACGTACATACCAACTTTGGTGAGGTCCAGGAGGGATCTAAGATTAAAAAAAAGAAAAACCATAAACAATATACCTGAGCAACGTGGGTTACTCAGGAGTCCCAGACCGAAGTCTTGGACATTTCGGGGCCACCTGGCAATTCCCATCGATCAGAGATGCAAAGAAAAGGGACCCGTCCGCTCCCCAGCAGGTGAGTATCAACTTGAAAAATAACAGAACATGAGTGTAACTAAATCCTTTTCCTTCTCATAACCTGGTGTAAACAAGGAAGCTGAATATAGAAAAAGAACTAAGATTATAAACTTTCCTTATAAACTATACCCCATGAGTAGGGATGAGCTTCGTGTTCGAGTCGAACCCATGTTCGTCTCGAACATCGTGTGTTCGGTCGTTCGCCGAATTACGAACAATATGGGCCGTTCGCGCCAAATTCGAGTGGCGCGTCATGGCCCATAATTCACTGCGGCATCGCAGTGCATTGCTGGCTGATGATTGGCTAAGCATGCACTATGAACCGCATGCTTGGCCAATCACAGCGCTGTGTGTACAGAGAGCCATAATTGGCCAAAGCCAAGGAGGCTTTGGCCAATTATGGCTCAGGGGGTTTAGTACACGCCACACACTATATAATGCCACCTGAACATATATATACTGTATTCAGTTTAGTTAGATCCTGTTCTTCTCTTCCTAATATACTGACAGGCAGGAAGGTGTTTTTACAGTATTTCCAGTTACTGTACTGTGTACCCTGCACAGTTGCACCTACAGTATAGCTACCTGCAGCCAGGTGCTTGTGTAGGCTCTTTGAAGAATTTCCAGTTACTGTACCGTGTACCCTGCACAGTTGCAAATACAGTATAGCTACCTGCAGCCAGGTGCTTGTGTAGGCTCTTTGAAGTATTTCCAGTTACTGTACTGTGTACCCTGCACAGTTGCACCTTCAGTATAGCTACCTGAAGCCAGGTGCTTGTGTAGGCTCTTGAAGTATTTCCAGTTACTGTACTGTGTACCCTGCACAGTTGCACCTACAGTATAGCTACCTGAAGCCAGGTGCTTGTGTAGGCTCTTGAAGTATTTCCAGTTACTGTACTGTGTACCCCGCACAGTTTCACCTACAGTATAGCTACCTGCAGCCATGTGCTTGTGTAGGCTCTTTGAAGTATTTCCAGTTACTGTACCGTGTACCCTGCACAGTTTCACCTACAGTATAGCTACCTGCAGCCAGGTGCTTGTATAGGCTCTTGAAGTATTTCCAGTTACTGTACTGTGTACCCTGTACAGTTGAACCTTCAGTATAGCTACCTGAAGCCAGGTGCTTGTGTAGGCTCTTGAAGTATTTCCAGTTACTGTACTGTGTACCCTGCACAGTTGCACCTACAGTATAGCTACCTGAAGCCAGGTGCTTGTGTAGGCTCTTGAAGTATTTCCAGTTACTGTACTGTGTACCCTGCACAGTTGCACCTACAGTATAGCTACCTGCAGCCAGGTGCTTGTGTAGGCTCTTTGAAGTATTTCCAGTTACTGTACTGTGTACCCTGCACAGTTGCACCTACAGTATAGCTACCTGCAGCCAAGTGCTTGTGCAGGCTCTTGAAATATTTCCAGTTACTGTACTGTGTACCCTGCACAGTTGAACCTTCAGTATAGCTACCTGAAGCCAGGTGCTTGTGTAGGCTCTTGAAGTATTTCCAGTTACTGTACTGTGTACCCCGCACAGTTTCACCTACAGTATAGCTACCTGCAGCCATGTGCTTGTGTAGGCTCTTTGAAGTATTTCCAGTTACTGTACCGTGTACCCTGCACAGTTTCACCTACAGTATAGCTACCTGCAGCCAGGTGCTTGTATAGGCTCTTGAAGTATTTCCAGTTACTGTACTGTGTACCCTGCACAGTTGAATCTTCAGTATAGCTACCTGAAGCCAGGTACTTGTGTAGGCTCTTGAAGTATTTCAAGTTACTGTACTGTGTACCCTGCACAGTTGCACCTACAGTATAGCTACCTGAAGCCAGGTGCTTGTGTAGGCTCTTGAAGTGTTTCCAGTTGCTGTACTGTGTACCCTGCACAGTTGCACCTACAGTATAGCTACCTGCAGCAAGGTGCTTGTGTAGGCTCTTGAAGTATTTCCAGTTACTGTACTGTGTACCCCGCACAGTTGCACCTACAGTATAGCTACCTGCAGCCAGGTGCTTGTGTAGGCTCTTTGAAGTATTTCCAGTTACTGTACTGTGTACCCCTCACAGTTGCACCTACAGTATAGCTACCTGCAGCCAGGTGCTTGTGTAGGCTCTTGAAGTATTTCCAGTTACTGTACTGTGTACCCCGCACAGTTGCACCTACAGTATAGCTACTTGCAGCCAAGTGCTTGTGTAGGCTCTTGAAGTATTTTCAGTTACTGTACTGTGTACCCCACACAGTTACACCTACAGTATAGCTACCTGCAGCCAGGTGCTTGTGTAGGCTCTTTGAAGTATTTCCAGTTACTGTACTGTGTACCCTGCACAGAGACACCTACAGTATAGCTACCTGCAGCCAGGTGCTTGTGTAGGCTCTTTGAAGTATTTCCAGTTACTGTACTGTGTACCCTGCACAGTTGCACCTACAGTATAGTTACCTAAAGACAAGTGCAGGTGTTATCATACTGATTAAACTACAGGCAGGCAGTTGATTCTGCTAGCAGCAGTATAATCAGTATATATATATATATACATCCCAGTTTTGTGCAGCCCACTGCAGGCCAATAGTATGTCTGGAAGGCCAACAAGGAGAGGCAGACAGTCACAAGCCAATAAAGGAGGGCAAGCAGGCTCTGTGTCAAGAGGCAACAGTGCTGGCAGTGGACACGGTGCATCCTCATCAGCGTGGCTGTGGGACACGCTTGGCTTTTTTTCGGCAGCTGGCCACGTTCAGCCGCAACATGCAGAAGACTTGGTCGAGTGGATGACCAAGCCGTCCTCATCGTTCTCATCCTCTCTCACCCAGACTCAGGGTACTTTGTCTGGCAAAGCAGCTGCCAACGTGGCCTCTTCCCTTGGCTCAATGGCATCAGTGACTCCTTCAATAGCCCCACCATGTCCTCCTGAGGAGTCCCTCGAACTGTTTGACCACAGTGTTGGGTACATGCTCCAGGAGGATGCTCAGTGTTTTGAAGGCACCAATGATGGTACTCAGCTAGAGGAAGGCAGTAATGTGAGCCCAGACAAAGGGGGTGCCCAAGAAAGACAGCAATCTGGCAGACATGTTCCCCCTGCTGCAGCATACTGCCAGGTTTGCTCCAGTGATGAGGCAGGAGGGGATGATGAGGTCACTGACTCCACGTGGGTGTCTGATAGGAGAGAGGAGGAGGAGGAGGAGGATGAGGAGGAAAAGGAGGCACATCACCAATGAGGCAAGATGCCCTCCAGGGGCCAGCCTCACACCACAGAGCTCTGCATGTGCAGGGTGCTTCTGTCTCTGTGCGTTATTCCAAAAGTTCTTTGGTGTGGGCCTTTTTTGAGATGAGTGCATCAGATCCCACCGCTGCTATTTGCAACATATGTCTCAAGCGTATCTTGTGTGGCCAAAACATCTCCCGCTTGGGCACCACATGCTTTAGCAGACATATGTTGACCTGCCATGCAGTTAATTGGCAAGCGTACCTAAAAGACCCACACCAAAGAACAAAGAGGACCTCTCCTTGCTCCTCGTCAGCTGGGATCTCCAACCCCACTATACCTTCAGTCCTCTCTGAGATCTGCACTGAGAGGAATGAAGGTGTAGAATTAGGTGTGTCAAAGCCGGCCGGTACACCGATGTCAGATTGTACCAGGCAAATTTCCCTGCCCCAGCTGCTGCACCGCAGAAAAAAGTTCGCACTCAGCCATCCACATGCCCAGCGGTTGAATGCTAGCCTGGCAAAATTGCTAGCACTTCAACTACTACCTTTTCAGTTGGTAGACTCTGCCCCCTTCCATGAATTTGTGGAATGTGCGGTTCCTCAATGGCAGGTTCCCAAACGCCACTTTTTCTCATGGAAGGCAATTCCGGCTCTCTACCGGCATGTGGAAGGCAATGTCTTGTCCTCGCTGGACAGGGCGGTCAGTGGTAAGGTGCATATTACCACTGACTCATGGTCCAGCAGGCATGGACAGGAATGTTACCTAAGTTTCACGGTGCATTGGGTGACTCTGCTGGCAGCTGGGAAGGATGCAGTAGTGTAGGAGGTTGTTCCGCCACCACGCCTCCAAAATGCCAGTACTGGTGATTCTGACACACCTCGCTCCTCCACCCCCTCCTCTTCTTCTTCCTCCATGGCCTCTTCCTGTGCTTTGTCCTAGGAACCAGCGGTGCTCTGTAGGCGTTCAAGGGGCTACGCAAGCACGCAGGCCAAAAGATGCCATGCGGTGCTTGAGCTGCTGTGCTTGGGGGACAGGAGCCACACTGGGGCAGAGATTCTGTCAGCTCTGCAGGGGCAGGTTCAGAGATGGTTGACACCATGCCAACATAAGGCAGGTATGGTGGTTTGTGACAATGGCACCAACCTCCTCTCTGCCCTCCGACAGGGACAACTGACCCATGTGCCCTGTTTGGCTCACGTCCTTAACTTGGTGGTGCAGCGGTTCTTGGGCAGGTACCCGGGCTTACAGGATGTCCTAAGGCAGGCCAGGAAAGTCTGTGTGAATTTCCACAGGTCATTTAATGCCAGTGCTCAGCTGGCATTCCTCCAAAAGGAATTTAACCTGCCCAAGAACCACCTAATCTGTGTCATGCCCACCAGGTGCAACTCAACGTTGGCCATGCTTCAGCAGCTGCACACGCAGCAGAGGGTCATCAATGAGTACCTATGCGACTATGGCACCAGAACAGGGTCAGGGGAACTTGTTTTTTTCCCCACGCCAGTGGGCTATGGACTCTGGACCGAATGCCTCAGCAAACCTACTCTGCATGGCCTCCCTGATCCTGCAAAGCCTGCGGAAGGATCCTCGTATTTGTGGTATCAAGGAGAGGGATGATTACTGGCTGGCAACCCTCCTTGATCCACATTACAAGGGTAAGGTTGTGGACCTTATCTTGCCATCACAGAGGGAGCAGAGGATAAAACATCTTCGGTAAGCCTTGCAGAAAGGTTTGTGCAATGCTTTTCCAGAGCCTAGGAGGTTACAATTTCCTGGTCCTCCTGGACAACGTGTTGCTGAGGGTTTGGTCAGTCACAGAAGGAGCAGTGGATAAGATGGCCGTCTGACCAATGCGTTCAGACAGTTTTTTAGTCCGCAGCCCCAAGGTCTTATCGGTTCCAGCAACCATCGCCAGCGTCTGATTCTCATGGTGCAGGATTTCCTCGGGGCAGGATCAGACTTGGACACCTTTCCCACCGAAAATCCTCTACTGGGTCTTGAGGATGGATCACTGGCCAGAACTTGCACAGTATGCAATTGAACTACTGGCCTGTCCTACATCCAGCGTTCTTTTGGAACACACATTCAGTGCTGCTGGAGGCTTTGTAATTGATCACAGGGTGCGCCTGTCCACCGAATCGGTCGATCAGCTGACCTTCATAAAAATGAATCAGTCTTGGATCACCAGCTACCAAGAACCTGATGCTGATGTAACCGATTGATTTTTTTTTAATGTGAGATTCCTTCAAGACTGCCTATGCTGATGCTGAGTGACTATCCTGTTATGCTGAGTCACAATCCTCTTCCTCCTCAATTTTCATGCTGATAGCTTGTAAGAACATTTTTGGTTCTGGGTACCGCCACCAGTGTCTAAGGCCCAATTTTTCAGCCCCTGTTTAACAGGGGCGTATAATTACAATTTTTGATGCAATACTTTGCAGCAGGGCTCATTCCTGCACTCCAACTAGAGTATCTGTGAGGGTTTGCAGTGTTGTGCACCAGCCACCAGTGCCCAAGGCCCAATTTTTCAGCACCTGTTTAACAGGGACATATAATTACAATTTTTGATGCAATACTTTTCAGCAGGGCTCATTCCTGCGCTCCAACTATAGCATCTGTGAGGGGTTGCAGTGTTGCGGCACCAGTGCCTAAGGCCCAATTTTTCTGCCCCTGTTCAACAGGGACATGTAATTACAATTCTTGATCTAATATTTCACAGCAGGGCCCATTCCTGTGCCCACCAAGAGTAACTGTGAGGGCTTACAGTGTTGTGGCAACACCACCACCACCCCCACCTTAAAGGCCCAATTTTTCTGCCCCTGTTCAACAGGTGCATGTAATTACAATTCTTGATATAATATTTCACAGCAGGGCCCGTTCCAGCACCCACCAAGGGTAACTGTGAGGACTTACAGTGTTGTGGCACCAGCACCACCACCACCAAAGGCCCAATTTCGACAACAAAATCCTAGGATTTTTTCTGACGGATGTTGGCTCAAACTTGTCTTGCATACACACGGTCACACAAAGTTGTTGGAAAATCCGATCGTTCTAAACGCGATGACGTAAAACACGTACGTCAGGACTATAAACGGGGCAGTGGCCAATAGCTTTCATCTCTTTATTTATTCTGAGCATGCACGGCACTTTGTCCGTCGGATTTGTGTACACACGATCGGAATTTCCGACAACGGATTTTGTTGTCGGACAATTTTATATCCTGCTCTCAAACTTTGTGTGTCGGAAAATCCGATGGAAAATGTGTGATGGGGCCTACACACGGTCAGAATTTCCGACAACAAGGTCCTATCACACATTTTCCATCGGAAAATCCGACCGTGTGTACAGGGCATTAGAGTTAATATGGGAAAAACATGTCTCCTCTTCACTGATGCTTTATCACCAATCCTTGTTTCACTAAAACCCCCAAATTTTCAAAAAACATTTGTCATTGGGATAGAAAGTGAGGTGAAATATTCTGAAGAGGTGCACAGACAGCAAAACAAATGTTACAGGGGTGATAATCCTTCCCTATATTTTCTAAAAAGCTTAAAAATAGTTTTTTTGGCTGGAGCTACACTTTAACCAATTAATAACCGGCCCATAGCCAAATGACGGCTACAGGGTGGTTTGTTAACTCTGGGAGGGCGTACAGTGACGTCCTCCCAGAGAATCATTCCCACGCGCCCGCTGGGGCGCGCACACGGGAACATCTGTGGTCGCCGGGTTCACGGGACCTGGCGCTACACGGATTGCGGTAAAGGCCCAATAACAGCGGCCTTTTACCACGTGATCGTTCCGTCCAATGACGGAGCGATCACAAATGTCAACAAAGACTGTCAAATGGGGTCATCACAAGTTCATTGCTCTCCTCTCCTCACACCGATACAGTGTGAAAGGAGAGGAGAGCAGATCGTGTGCCAAACTGTGAGTTTTATTATTCTAGCAGTGCCCAGCAGTGACCAATAGTGCCACAATAGTGCCACAACAGTGCCACAACAGTGCCATCTGTGCCATCTGTCATCTGTACCACCTGTGTCACCTGTGCCACCAGAGGCACACCAGTGCCACTACAGTGCGCACCAGTGCAACACCAGTGCCATACCAGTGCCACCTGTGCCCATCAGTGCCACCTGTGCCCATCAGTGCTCATTTGTGCCACTGCAGTGCCACATCAGTGCCACCTGTGCCCACCAGTGCCGCCTGTGCCTACCAGTGCTGCCTGTGTGCTAATCAGTGCCACCAGAGCCACACCAGTGCCACTACAGTGCACACCAGTGTCACACCAGTGCCACCTGTGCCCATCAGTGCCACCTTTGCCCATCAGTGCCGCCTGCGCCACTGCAGTGCCACATCAGTGTCATCTGTGCCCACCAGCACCTGTGCCCACCAGTGCCACCTGTGCCCACCAGTGCCGCCTGTGCCCACCAGTGCTGCCTGTACCCACCAGTGCCACCTGAGCCCACCAGTCCCACCACAGTGCTCTGCAGTGCAGCCTCATCAGCCACCAATATGGCAAAAAAATATTTTACTAGCGAGGAGGCCTACTAGCGTCTAAGCATGACCGATGAGAGTAGAGGGGAGCTCTCTGAGTCTTAGTCCAATTTGGATTCGGCCTATGAACCTGTTATAAGCAGCAGTTCTGATACATAATCAGAAGAGGAATGTGTGCCCATGAAAAGAAGGTGTTCTGGCGTGGAGCAGCAGCCTACTACTAGCAGCGCTGGGCCATCCGCCTCGTGAGCAGTGCCGTCCACCTCGAGAGCAGTGCCGTCCACCTCGAGAGCAGTGCCGTCCACCTCAAGAGCAGAGCCACTACAACAAAGGCCAGGCACCAGTAGGGTGTCATCTCAGCCCCAAAGGGATAGGGGACATGCCAGCCTTCCTATGCCCTTTAAAAAAACACTGTGGCTTCCCCCTAACTCCGGAGCAGCAAATATCCCCCCTTTCACTGCATAGCCAGGTGTCCAGGTGATTTTTGCCATGCTTGATTTTTTTCATTTGATTTTCACTGAAGACTTACTATCATCCATTGTGGCCCAGTGCAACCTCTACGCACAGCAGCACATAGTAAGCAACCCTGGCTCTAGTTACGCCCGTCCCTATGAGTGGGGAGAACTAACCATGGAGGAATTCAAAATTTTCTTAGGCCTAACTTTTACTATGGGACTCACAAAAAAAAACAAAAAAAATTGTACTCCTATTGGTCTACCAAACCCATCCACCACATGCCACTCTTCTCATCCCTTATGCCAAGATCAAGAAACCTTATGATTATGTGGTTCCTCCACTACAATGACACCACCAAGTGCCCTCCCCAAAATTACCCAGCTTTTGACAAACTATTTTAAAATTCGGCCACTCCTAAATTATTTCTCTGAAAAATTTCCTCAGTTATATACCCCCGTGGATGAGTCCCTTGTAAAATTCTCAGGCATCAAACAATTCATCCCCAGCAAAAGGGCCCGATATGGGGTAAAAATGTACAAACTTTGTGACCGAGCCACGGGGTACATCTACGCCTTCCTGGTGTACGAAGGGAAGGACTCCCAATTGCATCCCCCTGAATGCCCAGAGTACATTGGAGCCAGCGGAAGAGTGGTCTGGGAGCTTATCTATCCACTCCTTGGAAAGGGATACCATCTTTATGTGGATAATTTTTATACCAGCTTGCCCCTCTTCCGCAATCTTCACCGGAGAGACACCACAGCAGGTGGTACAGTAAGAGCCAATAGAAAGGGCTTCCCGCAAAAGCTTGTCAATGAAAGGCTACGACGAGGGGAGACGGCATCTTTGCGGAACCAGGAGCTAATGGCTGTCAAGTGGAGGGACAGACGAAACGTCCACATGTTGATGACAATTCATAATGACACCTACGTGGAAGTCCCCAGAAGAAATGGCCCAGTCCAGAAACCAGCTTGTGTTTACGATTATAATTTGTTTATGGGGGAATGGACTTCAATGATCAGATGATTGAACCCTACCTTCCCACAAGAAAATCCCGCCACTGGTATAAAAAAGTGTCCATTTATTTTTTCAGTCTGGCCATGTATAACACTTATGTTATTTACCAAAAATCTACAGAGAACCCCGTATCCTATCTGCACTACCAAGAAGAAGTTATTTCCGCCCTTTTGTACCCTGAAAGCCCACCAGAAACTATTCACTCTGCTTCCATGAGCAGACTCCACGAGCGCCACTTTCCTGACAAAATCCCCCCTCATGAAACAGGCCACAGACGTCAAAGGAAATTCCGGATGTGCTCCAGTAGAGGAATTAGCAGAAACACCACGTATTATTGTCCTGATTGTCCTTCTCAACCAGGCCTCTGTATAGGTGAATGTTTCCGCCGTTACCATACTTCTCTACATTATTAGGGAAGTATGGTAAGCGTAATTCTCATTTCCTGTCATTTTCCTCCACACCCCTTATGCCACTGCACTGAAATGTACATACCTCTGCCTTCTCCGGAACCGACCCTGGCCTGTTATATGACCAAGCTTCTGCCTAACGCTAAACATACCTCTGCCTTCTCCGGAACTGACCCTGGCCTGTTATATGACCAGGCTTCTGCCTAATGCTAAACATACTTCTGCCTTCTCCGGAACTGACCCTGGCCTGTTATACGACCATGCTTCTGCCTAACACTAAACTGTACCTACCTCTGTCTGCTCTGGAACTGACCCTGGCCTGTTATATGACCACGCTTCTGCCTAACGCTAAACTGTACCTACCTCTGCCTGCTCTGGAACTGACCCTGAACTGTTTGACCACATTTTTTGCCTGCCTCTTGGATTGATCTTTTACCCTGCTATGCTAGTGGTAACACAGGGGTCTAACATATGTGAGGGGCTCCAGAATTGTTTTTCTGGATGAAGAAAACTAATTTTTCAGTTTTCTCATTCCCGGATTAGGGTCTGGAGACTCGGAGGCTTCAAAGAGATTTGGGTGGGAGAAGCCTCTACCCCTGTCCCCATTCTTTCCTGGCCTGCTACTTGGACCATGTTCCTGCTTACTACCAGGACCAATATTTTGGCACTGCTGGCAACGTCTCTACTTGCACTGACCCTGGACTGTATATGGACAGTATCCCTGCCTGTACTGACTATAGACAATATTCCTGCCTGCTGCCTGGACAATTCCATTCACTGTCGCTGACCATGTCCCTGCCTGCTGCCTGGATCAGGGCTCTCCTCCTGTGGACAATTGCACTACTAAAATCACAGGTAATCTTTTGTTTACCCTTTACTCAGCAGGATGTATTTTAGGGTGTAATTCTTGGTATGTACATGCTGTGTTAGAAATATGAAGGGCCTTCAAAAATGTGATAGATTGTAAGGAAATTGGATGCGTAATTTATGTCCCTAGAACACCTGATGGTGCTTCTTGGATGTTGGGCCTCTATGTGGCCAGGCAGTGTAACAGTCTCACACATGTGGTATCACCATACTCAGGAGGAATATTAGAATATATTTTGGGGTGTTATTTTTGCTATGTACATGCTATGTGTTGGAAATATCTTATAAATGGACAACTTTGTGTAAAAAAAAAATGTGTTTTCATTTTTTTCCACATTTTCTGGAAAAAAAATGAATAATACAAATAAAAAAAATCTTCATTTGCAAAGAATTGTGGGAAAAAATGAAAACTTCAAAAAACTAACTGTGCCTTGTACTAACTACCTTGGAATGTCTACTTTCCAAAAAGGGGTCATTTGGGGGGTATTTGTACTTTACTGGCTTGTTAGGGTCTCAAGAAATGAGGCTGTCAGTACATCAGGTGTGATCAAAATGATACATTTTCAGTGAGTGGCACCATAGCTTGTAGACCCTATAACTTTCACACAGACTAAATAATATCCACTAATTTTGGTTATTTTTTACCAAAGATATGTAGCAGTATACATTTTTGGCCAAATTTATGAAGAAAAATAACTTATTTGCAAAAAAATTTTATAGAAATGAAGAAAAATGCATTTTTTTGCAAAATTTTCGGTATTTTTTCATTTATAGCACAAAAAATAAAAAATCCAGAGGTGATCAAATACCACCAAAAGAAAGCTCTATTTGTGTGAAAAAAAGGACGAAAATTTCATATGGGTACATGACTGAGTAATTGTCATTCAAATTGTGAGAGCACTGAAAGTTTAAAATTGGTCTGGGTATTAAGTGGGTTTAAGTGCCCAGTGGTCAAGTGGTTAAAAATGTACCAGTTCAAAATTACAAACAGATTCTACTTAACAACAAACCTACAGTCCCTGTCTTGTTTGCACCGCCTGTATACTGCTGTTCAGAGTATATAGGGCCTGGGGGCCCCACGCCTTTCCTTTTTTCAATTTGGGTGTGGGGTTCCCCTTAATATCCATACAAGACCCAAAGGGCCTGGTAATGGACTGGGGGGGGTACCCATGCCATTTGTCTCACTGATTTTCATCCATATTGCCGGGACCCGACATTACATTAAAGCCGCAAGCAGTTATAAATGACTTTTATTCCTTTAAAAATGTTATTTTGTGCAGGGACTGTTCTAAGCACGGGAAACACACGCCACTTTACAGGCATACTGTAGACACCCTCCCAGGTACGATATTTAACCACTTGCCTACCAGGCACAAACACCCCCTTTCTGCTCAAGCCATTTTTCAGCTTTCAGAGATGTCGCACTTTGAATGACAATTGCACGGTCACACTACACTGTACCCAAACAATTTTTTTTATCATTTTCTTCACACAAATATAGCTTCTTTTTGCTGGTATGTAATCACTGCTGGGTTTTTTATTTTTTACAAAAAAAAGACCAAAAATTTTGAGAAAAAATAGTTTTTTTACTTTTTTTGTCAGTAAATTTAGTCATTTTTCACCTTCACTGATGTGTGCTGATGAGGTGGCACTGATGGGTACTGATAGGCTGAACTGGTGGGCATTGATGAGGTGGCACTTATGGGTATTGATGAGGCGGCACTTATGGGCACTGATGAGGAGGCACTAATATGCCACACTTATGGGCACTGATAGGTGGCACTGATATGTGGCATTGATGAGCACTGATAGGTGGCACTGATGGGCACTGTTAGGTGGCACTGATGGACACTAATAGACGGCACTGGTGGGCACTGATAGGTGGCAGTGGCGGGCACTGAGAGGCGGCACTGGTGGACACGGATAGGCGGCATGGATAGGCGGTACAGATGGGCACTGATGGGCATTGATGGGTGGCACTGATGGGTGACACTGATGGGCATTGATGGACAGCAGTGATGGGCAGCACTGATAGGTGGCACTAATTGCCAGCACTGACTGGCATGGCTAATGGGTACTGATTTGTGGCTTTTGTGGGCAGTGTGGGCACTGATTGCTGCCACTGGTGGGCTCTGATCATTGGCATTGGTGGGCACTGTATGCTGGCATTGGTGGGCATGGTATTTTATTTATTTATGGCACTTTATTTATATATTGTTTGTAATCAGGGCACTGATGATCAGTGCCCTGATTACTTCCCTAGCTGTCCCCCTGTGAGGAGATGCCGCTGATCAGCTCTCCTCTCCTCGCACTCTGTCAGTGTGAGGCGAGGAGAGCCGATTACTGGCATCTCCGTGTTTACATGTGACCGGCTGTGATTGGACACAGTTGATCACATGGTTAAAGAGCCGTGGACGTGGCTCTTTACACAGATCGGTGTTGCACCGTGTCCTAGAAACACGGTGCAGCCACAATCACCGCGGTCCGCGCCCCCGCGGGCACACGAGAGCGGCCATTCTGGCCCGCCATCATATGACGGCGGCTCAGAACAAGAGCTGCACCGCCCCACCGTCATATGACGGTGGGTGGGCGGCAACTGGTTAAAGGAATATTTCACTTTTTTCACTTTAAGCATCATTAAAATCACTGCTCCCAAAAAAACGGCCGTTTTTAAAACTTTTTTTTGCATTGATACATGTCCCCTGAGGCAGGACCCGGGTCCCCAAACTCTTTTTAGGACAATAACTTGCATATTAGCCTTTAAAATTAGCACTTTTGATTTTTTATTTTGACTTTTGATTTTGAACGTTTGAGTCTCATAGACTTTAATGGGGTTCTAAAGTTTGCGCAAACTTTCAGTCTGTTCGCAGGTTCTGGTGCGAACTGAACCGGGCGGTGTTCGGCTCATCCCTACTCTTCTCTATCCGGCACCCAAGTCACGTCAGTGACCTCATCATCAGCATCACCCCCATCCTCATCATCACTAGAGCCAACTTGGCAATATGCTGCGGCTATACGGCCACAGCACTAAATGTAATGTAATGCCATGTTAAACACTGCATTACACTAATACACTACACTGACGCACTATTCTCACACACTATACCAGCACTAAACTAACACTCTGCACTCAGTCAAATGTTATGTAAAGCTGTGTTAAACACTGCACTACACTAACACACTACACTGACACAATATTCTCACACACTATACTAACAATAAACTAACACTTTGCAATCAAAAGTCAGGATAGGTGAACAGTAAACACACTAACTGCTAGTAGCAAAACGAGCCCTGCTCTATCTTTTCCACTCCAATACACTACAAGAGCTGGCTATGAGAAGTTAGCTTTTATAGTGTGTGGTGAACTATGAGTACTGAGCCGTGATTGGAGAAAGTAATCATCACTTTGTCCATTAAGGGCTCTGACACTGCTAATTAGCGAAGCCTTGCACCTGACCAGAAGTCAGGTTCTAGTGCCCTAATTGGATTATGTCATTCAGTTAGGGCCTTAGAATGCACTGTGAAGTGCAAAGTAAATTGTGGGGTGCTCGGCAGATGAACAACCAGTCTGCAGGAGGGATGCTATATTTCCTCTGACCATTAACCTGTAAAGGATTAATATTACACCTTTCCATCCACTCCAGAAGGGAAGCTTTATTGTACTTCAGATAAGGAATCCAAGCCTCGCTCTCAAGGTCCATTAGGTTTTTGTCCATCATTATAGAATTATCTGCTCTCTCCATGGGCCATAATCAGTGGGTAGGAGGCTTGCCCCTAGTCCTCTCCAAAAGCCCCTGTCCTGGTTAGGTCTTTCACATTTCTCCCTTATCCAAAGTAGACTAGCAAGGTCCCAGACCTCCACCTGGTCTGGACCTGTGTTAATCAGGCAGAGTGAACCCACATAGGTGGTCCACATGATCTCCATTCTAGGCTGCATGGAATAGTTGTCATCAGTAGGTGTGGGACAGAGGTTGTGTAATCTCTGATCGGCTGTCAGCACTTCAGCTCTCTGGAGCCATGAAGACACATGAAGTGCTAGGCAGAGGCCAGCGGCACTTTGCCCTGTTGCCAGCACTTCAGCTGGGTGGTCTTTACCATTCCGGGGCTCAGTCTTCTACTGGGGAAAAGGACCGACTGCCCTGGCTCCTTGAAACCATGGAGATACTGTAATGTTTCCAGTGCTTCAGCTGGGAGTAGGAGCTTCAATACATCAGCTTGTCACTGAGGAGAGTGGCCAACTGCACTGGCTCCTTGGAACCCCACAGTTGTTGCCGATGCTGGGCTGAGGTCAGGCATGTACTGGCCATCGGGACTACAGGGAGTTTCCCGGTGGGCCGATGGCTCAGTGGGCCGATTTCAGTGACAGTGGACCGCCGCCTCCCTCCGGTCCTCTGTCCCCCCCACAGTGCTCACCTCCTCTCCCTGGCTAGTTATGCAGCGCACCTGAATACAGACATGATGCTCAGGGGTCAACACTGAGAAGCTCATCATACGATCCGGAAGGAGGGTGGCCTCACTTTCCTGCCTAATCTTGTCCAATTGGGGGGGGGCGCCAAACTGATTCTTTGCCCCAGGTGAAATAATGTCTAACTTCCCCACTGGTACTGCCTATAAGAGAAATAATGTAGAACGGCTAATGGCTAGTGGGGGGGGGGCTTGGGTGGCAGGCCGGGGGAGGTGGGTTTGTCCAGCCGGCATGGGAGAGACCTGTCAAAGTGGGCCAGTCTGGATGAAGTCCAGGGCCAAATTTTTGTCCCAGTCTAGCCCTGGCTGAGGTTGGTAGCACTCTGCCCTTATGCCAGCGCTTCTGCTGGGGACCCCACCTCATCTGCTCCGGCTAACTGTTGGGGAGGAAGGCCGGCTTCCTCCACTCCCAGACTGTGGGTCTGCTGCTGGGGAAGAAGGGCAACCACTTTTTCTTCTGAACTGTGTATCTGCAGTTGAGGAGATGAGCCGGCTGCTCCATTTCCCATACCCCCATCTGGCTGCTGGGATGACATTTCTCTGGTACTGTCTCCCAGGTGCATGGATCCATGCTGGGGAGGGAAGACAGTTTCCTCTGCCCTGGCTGATGGTTGGATTCCCGCTGTGGATGACTTCCTTCACTCCGGAGTCCCTACACTGCCTTTGGGGAGGAAAGACAACCACCTCCTCTCCCTTCTCCCCCTGGATCCTGATCTGCTGTTGGGAAGTGACCACCCTGGGCCTCCAGAACTGCTGTGGGTGTGGGGCAGAGGTTTTGGACCCTCTGTCCAGTTGCCAGTGCTTCAACTGGATGCTCACTGGGTTGTCCCTCCAGCAGAAAAGTCTATTAAATTCCCAATCTCTGGAAATGGTGGAAGAAGATCTCTATCTCTCTCTATCTCCTGTCCCTGGAACCCAGAAGATGTTTCTGTTGCTGGGCAGAAGCTAGCAGAGCTATGCCTTAGTGTGAGCACTTCTGTTGGAATCTCAGTAAATGTTACATCCTCCTATGAAAATTCAATTAGATCCATGCTTTCTGGGACCTGTGGCTGGGGAGTGAGGAAGGCTTCCTCTTCTCTCAAGTCCTTGAACTACAGCTGAGGAGATGAGCCACCTGCTCCATCTCCCGTACCCTTATATTGCTGCTAGACAGACACATTCCTCCATCTAAGCTCGTCCTGTGCAAACACAGGTTCCTCAATGTGAGTCAGCACTTGCTGCATCCGCCAGAAGAGCTCCGCTTCCATAGCTGGAGGTGGGCAAAACACTCTGCCCCATTGCCAACACTTCAGCTGTGATTTCAGAGCTGTCGGCTGGTACTTCCAGAACAGAGTTTAGCATCCATCAGTAGGTGATCTCCAACTTCCATTCCTGAATGACTAGAAACTCCAAATCTTCCTGCGTCCAGAGCACATCTGAGACATTCAGCCTCCAGTCTCTGTACTCCATGATTTCCAGCAATCGCCACTCCAGATTGCTCCCAAACTAAGGATCCTTGGACAGCCTGCAGTACAACAGCCCCAGGCCGCTGTAGCCAAAGCCTTCCATCGGGCGATCGTCTGCTGTCTATGGACACACTTGGGCTACATACCAGTAAGGGGCTCTGTAACTCTCATCCAACAGCATCTCTGCCTGGACCAGCCGACTTAGCTCATCTGTACACTACTTGTGCAGTTGTTTCCCCTATAACAGCATTCGCACTTCATACTGAGACCAGTACCTTTCCTGGATGGAGGGGAGAATTATTGCCTGGTGGCGTTGATCACGGGCTAGTGCTTCTATCATGTACCTGATAGAAGAGCCTGATTGGAGGAGCAAGCCCTCCCTTAAACCTTTGACTTGGGGCCTATGATAGTGTGAACAGAAGGCGCCGGAGTGAAGAGTCGCACGAGTGCCAAGAAGGCTTTGCCGGCAGCAGGGTGGATGTTCTAGTAGGGCTAGTGAAATCACTGGAAGGCTTCGGCAGGAAGACCGACAGGCAGACAGCTGGTGCAGATGGCAGCAACAGAGTAGCAAGGTCAGGCAGGCTGGGTCATACACGGCTAGGAGAATCGGATGCAGGGTACAGGCAGGATCGTAGTCAGGAGGCAAGCCAGGTCAAACAGCTGGATTAGTAGAACAGGAGCCAAGGAGCAGACAGGAGATTGGTCACAGGACAAGCCGAGGTCGGTGCAGGTGGAGTTCAAGGGATGGTCAAAAACAAGCCGGGTGGATAACAGGAATCAAGATACAGGTTCTCAGGAAACAGGATGCACAGAGCTGAAGACGAAGCAGCAGCACTGGAGCTAGGTACTGGCTGAGCCTAAACAGTCTCACTTGGTGCCAGCGTCAATCACAGGTGCGCACAAGCGTTGATGCGCATGGGGATGCGTGACGGCTTCTGTTTGCATGCCAGTTCACGCATGCACACTTCTATGTGCCAAAGCCTGATTCCTATGAGCAAGGGGTATGCGTGTTCTTCTGTGCCTCAGAGTTCTTTTAGAGAAACAAATCCGTCTGCTGGCATGTGCATCCTGACAGCTTCCTTCCAGAGTTGCCAGCGGACAGAGTCATAAAATCCCAGCAGGACCTGCATTGACAATGGTCTCCTGTGCTGTATCCGCATCTCTTGCAGCCTCCTTCGGAATTCCTCTTCCATTTCAGCTGGCATCTGTACCTTTTCACTTCTGCTATCTGGACCTCTGATCCGGGTGGTGGTTTGGATGTCCCAGACTGCAGGAAGCATCCCACCGCTGCCACCAAATGTGACAGAACCACTTTGTCACCCCGCTTGGGTGCCTCTGCCTAACAGTGCCTCCTGCCCTCCAAACTGTTTTCCGAGCAGATCGAGAGCTAATACCAGCGCTGTTACCCCATACATCGTACACAGACAATATGTTGGTATAAGAACCAAAGGAATGACTGTTTATTGAAACTCAGACACATACTTTATACCCCACAGGAGCACATTCCCCTCTTAAGGATCTTAGCATGATAATGCACACTTCAAACACCAATCCAATTAACAGCTAATAACTAACTAACTAACTAACTAACTAACTAACTAACTAACTAACTAACAAAATAACTAACTAACTGTTTAATCTAATTAAACAGTAAGTTAATCAACAAACATATAACATTCCACAATAATTTGGTAACAAGGTGAGGGGAACACAATACTAGCAGACAGACAGAAAGACTAGGGGGGATCAGTATGTTCCTGTAACAGAGAAACGGTTATTGTGTCCTTAACAGCAATCAGTACCCCATTTTTTTTGGAAGCGTGATTGGCCGTAAATAGGCGCAGAAATTTGGCATGTGTACATTTTGGGGTTTTTACACTAGAGAAGTGAGTCTCTTGTACACACAAGACATCACACTTTTCATCCATGGCTGTTTTCCAGAGGGCTCTACGCTTATAGGGACTGTTCAAGCCTCTCACTTTATACAACATCAGTTTAAGATTCATTCCAGTTGGGAGAGTGCGCAGTGTTGCCATCTAGTGGTAGGTCTTAGTAGTAGGGGTGTTGTATTAGGTATGATCAGTGTGCACAGGATCCAAGGTAGTAATGCTGAGGAAAGTCAAGCTGCAGTTTTTGTGGGTAACAGGTTACGGAAGTCATCTCATAACTGGAGTAGGGGGAAACAGAAGAATAAGTCAATGAACAGCCAAACAATGGGTGTTTTGATCAATAGATCATATTTTCGATGAAGTTGAAAGTCATCTGGTTTGCAGTATCTCTGAGGTAAGGGGAGAGCATTCTGTTGGAGAGATGCTATAAAGTATTACAGTCATGAATAGGTTGTTAACTTACTCTTCCTGGTCAGGCGTTGGTTGTTGCGTCTATCGTAGAGGGGGTCAGGGTCCGCTGGAACTTCTTCTGCAGGGATTAAACGCCATTTACGGAGAAGTTCCAGACTCTGTCTAATGATGTGATTGCATGTGATACGTTATGCATTTCCACTAATAGCTTGGCTGGGAAGGTATGGGTCGGCATAGAGTGTGATTCCAGCAAAGGGATCAGGAAGGGAAGGGTGCTGTCTGGCGTAGCGCATAAGTTGATCTTTTAAGTGGTAAAAGTGGATTCTTGCTATGATATCCCTGGGGATCTGGTCTGGTAGAAAGGATGGTTTTGGCAATCTGTGGGCCCTGTCAATGATTATATCCGCGGGGCTCAGGGATGGGAGAGCAGCCATTGTGAGTTTTTGCAGATAAGCAGGAAGCTCTGCTGGTTTAACAGTCTCAGGGACCCCTCTAAATTTGATATTGTTCCTGCGGGCCCTGTCTTCAATATCTGCCATTTTGAGACACATGGCTCTGATTTCTTCCTCTACCTCAAAATGTGCACCCACAAGCTAATTGTGTGCTAATGTAAATTACTCCATTTTCTGCTCCACATAGTCAACTCTGTTACTGACTGCAGATACTTCCAGTTTTGTGGTGTGCATAAGTGCTGCCATGTCATGTTGGAGGGCCCCCCCGCAGGGTCTGCAGCATCTCCTTTAAGGTAGTGTCTATAATTGGCTGCCCTGAGGTGGGGAAGGCATCTAATTGCTGGGCGTACATGGAGGATTCCTCCATTTCTTCTCCTGCTGTTCCTGCTTCATCCCGGGTCTCCCCCTCCTCCCCAATCCTTCTTTTTTGCTTAACAGGGCTACTGAAGGGGGAGGATGGCAATGGATGGTCTTTATATTGTGACTCACCCAAGGATGGCGATGGATTGCTGGGAGCTTGTGCTGTGGAGCCCGACGAGCGGCTCCCGGCACCGGCGCCATCTTGGATTTCTCGGCCCGCGGCTGGAGGGAAGAAATCCATCAATTTTTGGGGTCCCTCTCTCTCCTTTCTTTTGAACATTGTTTCCACTGTGTGCCCCTTGCTCTCCTCTGTCAGACGGTATGCTTTGTAGCTTATTTGGTGCGCTGTGAGCCGCTGTGTAACACCAGGTGTGTCAGAGCTCTCCTCTTACATGTCCATCCTCTCTGGCTGCCGGCTCTGCCCCCCTAAAACACGTAATTTTCAAATGAGCAGTGATTTATTGATGCTTAAAGTGAAAGCATACAAATGAAAAATTCCTCTATATAGTGCCTGGGGACTCCCCTTAGTCTACCTGCAAAGTGGCACATCTGTACTGTGTATAGAAGCTGCTGCAGCAATAGTTGCATTTATAAAGCCAAAAAAAAATGAAGTTTTCCCTGCAGATTTCTTTATTTTGTAAGCAACAGTTTGTATCATGATGCCACAATGTAGTGCACTGGGAATAAGATTAGAGATTTTTTGGATACATTATGGTGTTTCTTCCACAGACTTTGGATAGAAGTAACAGGTGCAGAAAAAATGATCTTTGGGTGTCGGTGGCGCCTTTGCACCATAAACTTATAGAGGTACTCTTGATGAAAGCAAGAATTGGCCTCGTTGTCAAAAATTGCAATGATAGGCACCTGTCAAACAGGTGCGGAAAAATTGGTCTTTGTGGAAGCATGAGAAGCAGACTCCTCTTGGTCACTAAGGATTATAGTATCTAGAACTGCCCCCTCCCAGCCACTTACTACTTCCAAGGGTTCTGGGGATGGAAAACCATCTCTTACTGTTTGACATATGCCTTCCTCTGCTTCAATGCCTCCAAAACTGCCAGAATCCTCATCCTCCCTCTCCTCTTGTGTGTTCTGTGGCATAGGAACACCATTGTCTGCATAAAGTGAGCCTTGAGAGGAAAGGAAGTCCTCTTCTTTCTCCCGCTGCTCTACCTCAAGTGCCCTGTCAATAATCCCATGCACAGTCTGCTCCAACAGGAACACAACAGGGTTTGTGTCACTGATGCATGCATTTTCACGGCTCACCATCCTTGTGGTCTCATCAAATGATGACAGTACAGTGCATGCATCTTTTATGAGCAGCCATTGGCGTGGGGAACATGCATTGTCACGGCTCACCATCCTTGTGGCCTCATCAATTGGTGACAGTATAGTGCATGCATCTTTTATGAGCAGCCATTGGCGTGGGGAAAAAAAAACCTGAGCTGGCCTGAGCCTGTCTTTGTGCCATACTCACACAGGTAATTGTTGATGGCCCTCTGCTGCATGTTCAGCCGCTGCAGCATTACCAAAGTTGAGTTCCAACTGGAAGGCATGTCACAAATCAGGCGGTTTATGGGCAGGTGGAATTCCTGCTGAATTTCAGCCAACCAAGCACTGGCTGTGTATGACCAACTGGTATGACTACAGACTCTTCTGGACTGCTTTAGCAGATCTTCAAACTCTGGGTACCTATTTAGGAAACGCTGCACCACCAAATTGAGGACATGTGCCAGGCATGACACATGTGTCAACTTTCCCTGTCGAAGGGAAGACAGGAGGTTTGTGCCATTATCACACACCACCATTCCTGGCTCCAGCTGGCGTGGCATGAACCACCTCTGAGCCTGTCCCCGCAGAGCTACAAGAATCTCTGCTCCCGTATGGTTCCTGTCCCCAAGACACACCAGCTGAAGCTCTGCATGGCACCTTTTAGCCTGAATCATTGAATAGCCCCTTGAACGCCTAGGGGGTACTTTTGGTTCATAGGACAATTCAGATGAGGAGGCCATGGAGGTGAAGGAGGGGGTAGAGCTGACAAATCTTGCACCATTACCACTAGCTGTATGGCGACGTGGGGGCACAACAAGCTGCAGCACTAAGCCCTGCCCTGTATCCGTTAAAGTTGCAAGCAGAGTTATCCAGTGTGCTGTTAACTAAATAGATCATCCCTGACCATGCTTGATGGACCACGTGTCAGCGGTAACATGGACTTTGCAGCTGACTGCCTTGCTCAAGGATGCCGCAATATGCCATCCAAATGATAGTACAGAGCTGGAATGGCCTTGCATGAAAAGAAATAGCACCATAAAATAGTTATTTTTGCCTGGATCAACTGCTTAACTGAATTTCAGTATATATTCATTAAATTAATGACTCAACCATTCACCATATGAACATTCATGCAGTGCAGTCCACGTGACCAAAATACCAACTAGACAAAAAGGAGGAAAGGAATCCTACCAAGGAGGTCACTACTGCACAGCACCAGTATTGAATAAAAAGTATGTTTATTATAGAAAAATGCGGGGGCGTGGCCTGACCTCACAGGGAGATGGACGCTTAGAAGCACAGCTCCCGCTACACCAAAGCCTCTCCGCTCCAGAGACAGCCTTAACCCGCACTGCTAGCCGTACGACGATAGGAACTGCCTCACGGTCATCCTCTGCATCCCGCTCCCGCTCCCCGAGAAGACAACAGAGCGGTATGAGCCAGAGCATACCCGAGCTGTTCCGCACACAGAGGCCCAATATGGTGGCGTCCCGCCAGACTCCCTCACAGACATCCACACCGCCACTGCCTGGAGCGCCATCCAACCTTCCCTCCTCCGATACAGGTGCCGCCACAGCACACATACAGCAGCACCCAAGCCTAATGGACCTCAGAGCGGTGGCTGCTGACATAAAAGACACTCTGTCAGCGGCTATTGCAGAACTGCGCCTTGACATCCGCGCCATAGCTAACAGAGTGCAAGATGTGGAGTATACTACGGCCCAGCACCATGTTGTTCTCCGCAGAGTTACCCACAAGATGGATACCCACACCCTACAACTGAGAGACCTCCACAGACACGTGGAGGATTTGGATAATAGAGGCAGAAGACATAATCTCAGGGTCAGAGGCCTGCCTGAAACTGTGGATACAGAACAACTTCCTGACACCATTACAGCAATGTTTAACAACCTGTTAGACAGACCAGCACATACCAACATAGAAATGGAGCGCATTCATCGCTCGTTAAGACCTAAAGGCAGAGAAAGCGACCCCCCCAGAGATGTAGTGTGCTGCCTGGTGGACTATAAACTGAAAGAAGATATACTTCGCAAAGCCAGAAACAGAATTCAAATCACTCATGGATGCGCAGAGATTCACATTTACCAAGATCTTTCCGGCATCACTTTGCAGAATAGAAGAGATCTGAAACCACTCCTGGATACTCTTCGTGCAAAGAACATAATCTACAGATGGAAATTTCCCTTTGGTCTTTCTGCGACTTGTCACGGTCGCACCGCCTTATTGAGAGTACCCGAAGAATTACCAACCTTCTGTGACGCCATGGGCATCCCTCTAATGGAAGTCCCAAATTGGTCGCCGCCCCAAGAGAGACCAACGCCACGAAGAACCCATGGAAGCACAGGAGACAAGGTACCGAAGACAAAGATCTACATCAGGCACATCAGGCACCAGATCGCATAACCCTGCCAGAGGACACTGCAACGGGATCCAGCCCATCTGACTCGCCACGCCCAAGGAGGGCCAGACGGAACTTTGGATTACATCATGACCGCTCTCCTCCGAGTCAAAATAACAATTCTGCCTACTAGTTACAGAACCCTCTTGATTACTGGACAGTTCTCCCCCCCCTTTTTTTTTGTTTTTTGGTTATGACAGGTTAACAAGACCAAAAGGGAGAGAGGGGAGAGAGTGAGGGAACGCAAGAAAAAGAGAAGGAAGAAGGGGAAAAATGAGATATTCTTAGACTTAGACTTTATCCCCCCCCCTTTTTTTTTTTTTTTTTTGCACACCTCTTTTGTCCGAACGACGTTTCTTACCTGCGTTTCGTCAAGATTGGTAAGAAACATACTCTCATGCCCATAAGTTATTGTGTTCCTCTGCATAAGAGACTCTGCCTATCTCCTATCTCTAGATAGAGACTCTATGCCTCTTGAACATACGATCTATCACCCTAGTAGTTGAGCGACTTTGTACTCCTAATACCATTGCATAGAAAACGGAACCCAGGCTCACTGTGATTTATCTCTTTCTCTTTCTCTCCTCCTCTCCCCTTACCAATGATTGTGTTTTAAGTTGTTTTACAGTTGTTTATACTCATGCCTTACAAAAGGGCTAAACTTACACTCACCATCGCAGAATATCCCAAATCTTGTTTAATACATGACCGGAATATATGCGACAAACATATAAACGTGAGTTGGCTGGTGTCTCCATGCTACTGGCAACCCCAATAACCTCTTCACCCTTACGCGTAGGAGTCCCCCTGGCATACAACAGCGCTTTTGCAGCTGACTAACATGACCAATAACTCACAAAATGTCGCCCATAAGGCGCCATCTCCACTCAACCACTTCTTTGCTTACAAGGGATAGCTAGGGAAGGTGAGGTAGGCTCGAGCTACCTCACATTAACACCGCAACCTGGCACTCCCTAGGCCTCACAAGCAAATTGTTAACATTACGAGCTTGGCTCACATAAGGCATAGATGGATGAGGACATTTCTTCCTAGACTGAATGACACAGAACACACTCCTCCCACACCCAACCACACATACTCGAGAGATACTTGATATTAGAACTGCCCTAAATCACCTGATATGTTACAATACCTTTTATATACGTATGCAAATATGTTGAACCAACTGACTCCTATAAGTCTTCATCTAAGGGTTGAAAATCAGAACTTCCCGACCACTTTCGCATATGGGATACATCCATGTTTTATTGTGTTTGATTGTCGGATAGGCATAAAGTTATGTTGGTTATACTGTTTTACTTATATTGTTTTACTTGACGTTAACATAGAAATGTTACTTCTTATACGAATGAACGTTACATACTCCATGCTGTCTGACCTCCATAGCCTTCCCATTATTCAACATGCATGGAGAAGCGGCGATCTCTCACATCTGAAAAAGCTCCATAATTCCCATATAGTAGACAAGCCCCGCTAGACCCAACACTAACGAATGATGTCAGCATATACAACCTATTTAAGGCTAGAACTTACCTATACACAAATATACACTCCTATAGACTCCAAGGCACCCACATCCGCCCGTAGTTGGCAAAGTATGTAGCGGATTACCATAAAATCTAGTCACTTCTTTCCTGTGTGGCCTCTCTCAACCCCCACACAGTGGTCTGGACTGGAGTTTGCCTTTTATACCAGGGCGATCTCTATCCTCCCGCTGTACCCCACCGAACTTACTTATACAGGTGACGGGTCGTTTCCCTGACCTGTTCGGTATACGTCCTAGAAATATTTTTCTTCTAAGTTCTTCCCCCCATACCCCCCACATTCTCAACCCTACCCTTCGCCTTGCAACATCACACCTACATCAATATTGTACGAGCTCTGGGACAGCTAGACACACACTATGCCACCACCCAGAACAGACAACCCCCCCCAGGTCAAGCTATACTCATTAAATATAAGGGGACTTAACACTCCCAAAAAAAGATCACGGTTACTTCTACTACTACAGAGAGCCAAAGCTGACATGGTCTTCCTCCAAGAAACACATTTTAGATCAGATAGCATTCCCAAACTTTACAACTCATCATACCCAACGGTGTACCACGCCACCAATAAGGACTCCAAATCTAAAGGGGTTTCTATCCTAATTTCCAAAAAATGCCCCTTGCAGATTCAAGACACAGTGATTGATGCCAACGTAAGATACATCCTTTTAAAGGGCAAATTGCATAACAAACCTATTACACTGGCCAACCTCTACGCCCCCAACAAACTGCAAGTCCCCTTCTTTCGAGACACGTTACAAGAGCTTGCTACATTCGCCAAGGGCTTGCTGGTTGATGGAGGTGACTTCAACTTGGCTCTCAATCCTTCTCTAGATACGTCTTCAGGCTCCTCCACTATCACCTACCGTGCCCTCCGGGCAATTAAGACACTTTTCTCCAACTTAGCTCTGCACGACACGTGGCGCACTATATATCCTAACACCAAAGATTATACATTCTATTCCCCTCCTCACAATAGATAGACTATTTTTTCCTGTCTCAACCTGACCTGGATTCACTCCTGTCGGCCACAATAGATCCCATGATATTGTCTGATCATCATCCCATCACCGCCACTATCACCTTCCTGCTAACCTCCACGAGACTCAAACTCTGGCGTCTAGACAGCTCTCTCCTCACAGACCCGACACACATCAAGAGATTAAACGATTGCTTGTCATACTATTTTCAAGAAAATGCTTCCCCAGACCCCGACCCGCTGACCCTCTGGGCAGCTCATAAGTGTGTTATTAGGGGGGAATTACTATGACTTGCCGCACAACAGCGTAAAGCAAGGCAAGAAACCATATCCAAACTGCCAGAAAAAATTCACTCTCTAGAACAGAAACACAAGCAATCTCCAGCGGATCAATCCCTTCAGGAGTTGTTGAAAGCCAGAGAGGATCTCCTTGAGGAAATAGGGAAGTCAACCAAACGTAAATTTGCCCTAACACAAAGAATCTTCTACGAATTTGCAAATAAAGGGAATAAATGATCGCGCTTACGGATCTGTCTTGGTATGCTGCCTCCCCTAATATAGTCCCCCAAAGGGGTCTATAACCACAGATTGTATAAATAAAGAGGGGTGGTGGCACTTCCTAGTTTGGGTAAAGGTGCCAAGTGTGAGAAAAAAAAAAAAAAAATTAATTTTTAATATTTAATATTAATATTCAGTGACCTATAAATACGTGACTGGTAAACGGGCTGTTATTCACTTAGTGAAGTGATCCTGCCAGAAACATAGTGAGTGTTTCCTATTGGTAAATATGCTTTAATGTGCAAATCTCCAAGTGTATGCTAGATAACTAGCTACAAATTGCCCGTCCTATATATTAGTACTGGTATAGACCATAATAGAGCACATACCCTCAATTATGAGTCATAAACGAAATATATATACGCAGTGAACACATGTGCAAAAAATAATGTAAACAAACAGATATTTTTACATAAAGACTTAGTGATAGTCCATAATTATATGTGGAACCCCCCTCGGGGTTAACATCCCAAATTAATAAGTGCAAATATTCCAACAAATCTTGCTGCGTGTAGCTAATAGTTCATCAGGTAAATTGAATTTCCATTCATAATCGTTGACATAAACACAGTGACTGTAAATGTTCAAAAAATTCAGTGACTGTAGGTGTTCAGACAATTCCACTTGTGACTTCGTGCTCCCCCTCAAGTGTCCCCACTCACCGGATCCCCTCGCCCCCACGGGGGCACTGCGCTTATCTTTAGGCCCACCAAGGTTGCTCCACTGAACTCATCCAAAGGTCTGGGGTAATTCACCTTCCTGTAGATGTTATCTCTATGGTTGGCTCCTCACAGAGGGAAAGAAGAGATATAGGCTCCCATAGTGTAGTAAAAACGCTGGGTTTTATTTAAGATACAACAACTTGATCCAAACAATAGCAGTTTTTAAAAATAAAGTATAAAAAAATATATATTTTAAAATCCTGGATAGCCTAATTGTAGCTCACAGGCTGCACACAATGCCACTAATGTTATTGGGCAGCTAGTACAGAGTGTGTCGGCTAACTCAGCAAAAAACGCTAGGTAAAAGGATTGTGGAATCAGCAACAGCACGCTGCGTTCCACCTGCGTTCCAGCTGCCTCTACCAGGAAGTGACGTAGCGTGCGTGGCGTCGTCGTACGCGTTTCGTCATAGACGTCCTCAGCGACGGTACCAAGCACACCACGCACTACGTCATAAATAGGAGAGCCGCCATATACGTCCCATCCCACACCTAGGAATCGCCCAATCGTAGCACAGGAAGGGGCGGTTCCTACAGCCCAAGGTCTGTGCAGTGTCAGCAGTGGGGTATAATTAAAACGGACAGCCAAAATTAGATGTATTCCAACTAATTGGCATGGATACCATGGCGGGCCCTCCGCAACCATCATAAACACATTGTTAAACCACATAATTCGTGCAAAAGCTAAAAATTGATATCGGAGTAATAAAAAACATATCTAAAAGTTTTGAGAGTATATATAATTTGCATGTTCAATACCCTACCCAGGGGTCCTATTATTCATGCAGTATGTGCCCTCAGCGCATTATATCACTATGCGTAATAAAAAATGCACTGAGGGAACCACAGGACATCACGGTTCCTACTATGAGCAGAGTTGATTTAAAATGAGGAAGATTCATATATTTATATACATATATATATACATATATGAATATGTATGAGTATGAGTATGTTCCACATATAATTATGGACTATCACTAAGTCTTTATGTAAAAATATCTGTTTGTTTACATTATTTTTTGCACATGTGTTCACTGCGTATATATATTTCGTTTATGACTCATAATTGAGGGTATGTGCTCTATTATGGTCTATACCAGTACTAATATATAGGACGGGCAATTTGTAGCTAGTTATCTAGCATACACTTGGAGATTTGCACATTAAAGCATATTTACCAATAGGAAACACTCACTATGTTTCTGGCAGGATCACTTCACTAAGTGAATAACAGCCCGTTTACCAGTCACGTATTTATAGGTCACTGAATATTAATATTAAATATTAAAAATTGATTTTTTTTTTTTTTTTTTTCTCACACTTGGCACCTTTACCCAAACTAGGAAGCGCCACCACCCCTCTTTATTTATACAATCTTCTACGAATTTGGGAATAAATCCAGTAAAATGCTCGCCAGAGCCCTCCATTCCAAAAAGATGAACTCAACCATTCACTCCATTGTGGACCCCTTAAGAAACAAGATAGTGTCCTCAAACGGTATAGCAGATCAGTTTAGACTATTCTTCTTCAAACTATATAATTTAAATGCCCAAGCACAGACAGACCCACCTAGAGACAGAAAAAAACTGATAGAAGATTTCCTAACGCAATTTAGCCCTTGCCCCATTTCCTCCGAACAGGCTACCGATTTAGATAAACCCCTCACGCGAGAAGAGATTACAGAGGCCCTTAAGCAAATGAAACCGAACAAAAGCCCTGGCCCAGATGGCTTATCGGTCAGTTACTTCAAAACCTTCCCAGAGACTCTCATACCCCAGTTCCTAAAAACCTTCAATTCCCTACACACACACCCTGACAAGTGCAAAGACCTCTTGGAGGCCCACTTTGTGATGATTCCAAAACCGGGCAAAGATGCCAACATAGTCTGTAATTATAGACCTATATCACTCATAAATGTAGATGTAAAACTCTATGCGAAGATACTGACAAATCGCATACTACCCCTACTCCCTTCTCTGATTTCTTTAGATCAAATAGGATTCATCCCCAGTTGGGAGGCTAGGGATAACACCCTGAAGGCAATTAACATTCATCACTGGTTATCCTCTTCCAAAACGCCGTGATTCTTCCTCTCACTTGATGCGGAGAAGGCGTTCGACAGTGACCTGGGACTGACTACATGTCAGAAGTATTACGTAAAATAGGGTTTAAAGAGCATATGCTACAATACATTCTAGCCCTATACTCGTCCCCAACTGCAAAAATCAGGATTAACGGTCACCTGTCGGACGCCTTCTCCGTGTCAATGGAACCAGACAGGGATGCCCGCTCTCCCCCATCATCTTCATACTCACAATGGAACCCATACTCCGCAAGATTAGATCCAATCAAGACATCAAGGGGGTGAACATTGCCAACACCCAACACAAAATAGCAGCATATGCAGACGACATCCTCTTATTCCTTACGGACCCCATTACCACACTTCTCAACCTCTTAAAGGAATTTGCCTTCTTCACAGACCTCTCCAACTTACAAATCAACTTCGCCAAATCTAAGGCCCTTAACATATCTTTACCTGACTCCCTAGTCAACCTATGCAAAATTAACTTTCCATTTGGTTGGGAGGCACAATCCATCACATACCTAGGCATTCTACCCTAAAAACTTTCTCCCCATTCTGAAAACAATACAGACAGACCTCCAAAATTGGAACAGAAATAATATTTCATGGTTCGGGAGGGCTGCGGTCATAAAGATGAACATCCTCCCCAGACTCCTTTATTTACTTCAAACAATCCCAATCAAACTACCGCCTTCATTCTTTTCCACTTACAAAAAACTGTGCATACACTTTATCTGGGAAGACAAACACCCACGAGTAAGTTGGGATAAACTAGTGTCCCCTAAAATTAAAGGGGGAATAGGCCTCCCTGACATACAAAAATATTACTGGTCATGCCATTTAGCGAGAATCATAGACTGGCACTTACATACTAAAAATAAAGCATGGATAAATGTAGAAGAGGCGTTCTCATCTGTACCTATTCACCACCTACCTTGGATAAACCCACAAAAGACCCCACGAGACTGTAGATCACATCCTTTGACAAATGCCACGCTACAAATCTTTCACATAGCTTGTAAAAAACTGAGTATTGCCTCTTCCTCCGGCCCACTGACACCGCTTTATCGAAACCCGGACTTCCCCCCAGGAATCACATCACTTATTAACAATAGCAACTTATCACAACATTCAATTAGGGCGGAATCCTTCTTTGACAAGGGGAAATTAATATCCTTCCAAACCACCCCTACCCGATTCCCCGATCTGGACATCCCTTTTTTTAAATATCTTCAAATAAGACACTTCCTACAGAGCTCTTCCTCACAATCCCAGTGGTTCAGAGACCACACACCGTTTGAAGCCATCTGCACGAGAAATGATCCCCAAAGACACATCGTCTCAGATATTTACTCACTCTTGTTCTCAGACACGCAAATCGCTAATACAGAGACATGCCAAAGATGGGAAAGAGAACTAGCTATAGACCTAACCCATGAGGATTGGAACAATATATATACTCACATTCACAAAGGCTCTCAAAATGTCTCTGCACAAGAAAATGGGTATAAAATTTATTCTAGATGGTACAGGACCCCAGACAGAATACATAAGTTTCACCCCAGTGTCCCTCCACTTTGTTGGAGATGTAATTCCGCTCACGGTTCATTACTCCATATATGGTGGGAGTGCCCCTTAATCCAACCATACTGGACTGAAGTTCATCGTCTTACTTCTCAGATCACAACTTACACACCTGATTTCAAACCAGCTCAATACCTCCTACACCACACATCCATACCACAATCTGCATACAAAAAATCTCTTACCCTACACCTCATAAATGCAGCGAAACTATGCATTCCCATACATTGGCGATCGACCACACCCCCCAGCACATCAGAATGGCTCCATAGAATAGGGAGAATAGCGGAAATGGAAAATCTCATCCATCAGGCACGCGATACCCCCACTAAATTCTCTACAACTTGGGCATGCTGGTTACTTTTTAAAGATTCGACAGAATACAAAACTATCATCTCAAACTCCCCATAGCTTGACCTGGGGGACTATACACAACGCAAAATGATTGAACTCTTGAATCCTAATCCCAACAATGACCAGGTCCCTTCCCTCCCATTCCTTTCCCTACCCCTCCCTTTAACTTCCTAATCCCCATATACATTTATTTCCTACACGGACAGATCACAGACAAGGAACATCACATTAAAAACCCACAAACAGTAAAAGGACTTACCCACTAAACATGTGGGGCTTTACCATACACAAACAAAGACTGAGAGACTGACCTATCTAAGCTATAACTTCTATGGAACGTAGTCCTTACCCGCATACAGTTAGTTCCCATTAGGGGAGCGTGTGGATGAGACATGATACTCGGTCTCACGGATTAACTTGCTACTCCACGTTCATATGAGCCCACTCATAAACCTCAGAACCCAATCGATCGCCTAAAGGCACTTCCAAGATCCAAGTAATCCTTACTACCTCTGATCATTATTTCTCCTTCACTTCATGTTCCAGTTGTAATTATCGCTATATATGATTGTTCCTAATGCATCTTCTGAATGTATTATTGTTCGGTTCCTTATCTTACTATTTGTAATTTGCAATTTCTCTAATAAAAAATATTTGAGACAAAAAAAAAGAAAGAAAAATGCACCATAAAAAAATACATAGAGATTCCAAGTGAAAACTATACTTCCACAACAAGTTAAAAAGACAACGTTGTCTTGGGACAAATTCCAGCTGCACACACATCCATGCATCCCAGCAATCACACAATTCAGGTCTAGGTACTATATAAATAAATTGCAAATTGATTGAAGTACTAAGGAGTTAATGTGATTCCTAGAGTCCACTGCTATAATTTGTATATTCACTGGCGTGGGTGCTGGGGGCCGTTTCGAATGGATATAGTCCAGGATTAATTGTGTAGGGAGGTATTTTCAAGGTACTTCCTTAATCCTGAATCTGGCTTATAGTAGCATACTGTAGTGACTATGAATGATACAGATCATTCTTGCTAGTAGTGACTCACACATAGGGAAATGACCCTGGTATTGATTCCTGGAATATAGTCTGTCAGACAGGGGGAGAAAGTGGAAATAGTGTAGGCCAATAGCAATTGAGGTGAGAAATGGGCCATTCTGATTCACAGCATGTAAGCCTCAAGTGACATCCTACATCAACATACATCCAATACACTTGTATCTCACCACCTTTGTGTACCAGTGTTCTCCCCTCTCTGTAGGCTCATGTTCCTGCCTTCCTCAACCCCAATCAAGTAAAAGCTGTGCATCATCAAGGAGCAAGTGCCTGATGCTGTGTTCAAATAACTCCGCTGACTCCTCCATGCCTGATGCTGGAGCTATGGCAGGAATAGCTGTGGACAAGGAGGCAGGTTTAGCCACTCTTGCAGCTGCAGTGGACTGTGCACTAATAACTGCTTGGGTGACGGAGTATGAGGAGGATAAGGATGGTTTAGTAAGCCAGTCCACCATCTCCTCTGCATGCTGGGCTGGATAGCACGGGAACATCACTAAACAGAGGAAATGATGCACTGCCTGAGAACCACGTCCACCTTTGCCTGTGAACACGTATGCTGCTTGCCCTCTCACAGTGCCATGGGAACGTCTGCCTCTCCTTGTTGTCCTCTCAGACATGATGGGGGGGTGATTATCAACAAAACGTGATAAAGATGTGGAAATGTGTACGTGGATGCACTTTAAGCAATGGAAAGTGGTGTTTAGTACTCTTTAACTTAAGTACTCACTACAAAGACACACTCCAGGGGGCGTGTCTGGATGAGCAAGGTGGAGGACGTGTTTTGGCTGAGCTCCTCCAAGCCACAGAGAATCCACTGCCATCCAAGCTCTAATCCTCTCCTGTGAGCCTGCTTTATAACACATCAGCCTCTAGAACCACCCTGCTAAACACCCGGAGTATTTTTGTTTGTGGCTTTGGTTATTTTTAGTGCCCCGGGCCTGCAGATTGCTCCTGGCAGAGACATTTGCCGCCATCTTGGGGCCTGTGGCCATATCGGAGCCTCTGGCCTGCCGCCCCTGTGAGCCAGGCACCGAGCAGACGCTCATCCTTGACGGGTGGCTGTCAACCTTCCAGGGGACCAGCAGGGAAAGGCACCTGAGGACTGCCTGTGCGCCTGATTCCTCCGCTCTGCTGCACTGAGGCCTGGCATCATCTTGCGGCCTGCTGTCTACCCGGAGCCTCCGACCTGCACCATCTAAAGAGCCAGGCACCGACCTGGAGTGGATCTGCCCTGCCTGACTCCTGGGACACAGTGAGTAACAGCTCCCCCTCCCCACCCACGCTCCGCTCTGAGCCTACATTCCTTACTGAAAACAGCGCTCGCCCGGCTGGATACAATCATTAGGAAAGTCTGCGGCTTCGGCCTATTCCTGGAGGTCGGCGGCCATCTTGGTGCTCCAAGTGCTCCTATAACCACTTTACTCCACTGCCTTTCTCATTGAAACTTTCCTACAGCATTTACCCTTCAGCAAGTTCCCCCCTCATCAGACACATCACCTCCACAGCCTCCATCCTTACTCAATCACAATAATTTTACTTGCTCTTTTTTTTGCTGTTGCTGGAGTACATTTTCTGCTACCTGTGTTCCGCCTATATGGGACCCCCTCCAGGTGCTGACAACATTTTGATGTATGTGTGATATTGCTCAGATGTGAGGGAGAATGCCCCTTGCAGCTATCGGCCATATAGCTTCAATTATGCAAAACACCTAAGCTCCGCTCTGCCCCTGTTAAACGTCCAAACAAGAGATCACTCTCTATTCCAGTCTCTACAGGTTCTATTCAGCAATACCTAGCCAACGCACGTGGTGACCAAGCCAGAACCTCGAGAACAAGCGCCTCTCCATCATCCCACGCTGCCTCTGTGAGGGAGAGCTCTCCAGCTTCTTCCTGCTGCTCGGATCTTATGGATGATCCCGGATCCCCCGTAGGTTCTGAAATGTGTGCACTTATGAGCGGCCTCAAAAAAGAACTTGCAGGTATGTTTCACAGTTTGGAGAAATCCATCAAAAAAGAAATAACTGCCGTTAGATCTGATATGTCACATATCTTGGCCAGGGTAGAGGAAGCGGAGCAGCGACAGGACACACAGGCACTAGCTATTAAAGAACTGCAGGACACTGTTACCCAGCTGGCTTTTGCCCACCGTGCATCTTTATATAAGCTTGAAGACCTGGAAAATCGCAACCGCAGAAATAATATCCGAGGTAGAGGTTTGCCGGAGGCCACTGGGGATACTGATCTTGAACCTTCTATAAGAGGCATTTTTAATACCATCCTGGGTAACCCTGTCACTGCACCATTACGCTTTGACCGTGTGCATCGGGCCTTATGACCGCGTAACGCTAACTCGGACCAGCCCAGGGATGTCATCTGCCGCCTACATTATTTTGAAGACAAAAATGCCATTATGGTGAAGATGCGAGGCTTACCTAACATTGACTTTGACGGGGCTACCATCAGTATCTATCCAGATCTCTCCAAAGATACTTTGGACCGCCGCAGAGCCCTAAAACCGCTACTGGATAATTTACGATCTGACGGGATTACATACAGATGGGGCTTTCCTGCCTGCCTGATTGCTACAAAAAACGGTCGTTCCCATACATTGAGATTTCCTGAGGAACTTCCAACTTTTTTGCAGGACCTACATCTCTCACCCATGGAACTTCCAGGCTGGCAGGATCCGATTCCAAAATTTTCATGTCCCGTGGACTCTGTCTGGAGAAAGACCCCCTCAAAGAGGAGTCGCACTTCTCTTCCGGGCTCTGCACAAAAACATGGTTGAAACATTTATTTTTTCACTCATGTTTTTGCTAATCATGTGAATCATTTCTTTCTTACAAAAGGTTTTTTCTGCCGGGTCTGGATCTGGCCGCTGTGTATACACATATATATATATATATATATATATATATACATATATATATATATATATATATATATATATATATATATATTTTTTTTTTTTTTTTTTTTTTTTTCTATACTTGTGTACATAGGACCGGAGTGGACTCACCAGTAAGCTGACCAATATTTGTTTTTCTTTATTATTATGTTGATTGTTGCATGTTTCCAATTGGTCTACATTTGCGATTCCTTTTAGGTTGCTTATTGTTTCTATTGATCCTGGTTCCACTTACATGGGTTTTCATATTTTCGACTGGAATTCATTGTTCTCTTGTTAATGGCAGGTTGTTAATCTGTTTTTCTTCTACAGGCCGTGTGCTGTCGGGGCTCACTCCCCTCACCACCTCCCCCCCACTGTGTAACACCACCCCCCACCTCCTCCTGGGGATGGCGAGTGTGAATGGCCCTGAAGATGTCCTATTTAATCCTTGTTCAAGGATTGGGATGGCCTTTCGCTCTCTCTTTCCCCAATGGGACCACTGCAGTCTTCTGCGTGATATTTTTTCATTTCCCACAAGTTCCCTGACTTACATATATACTCTCTGTATATGTTTATCTTCTTCTTCTTCTTCCTCTCATCTCTTCCTTTCCTACTATTCCCCTTTTTTTCTTTCCCTCCCCCTTTTCCCCCTCCCTGCTGGTATGCTTGGCAAGACAAACTGAAGACCTTCATTCTCTTTTTAAATGGCTAAGGTAAAGATTGTATCCTACAATGTTAGGAGTCTTAATGTCGCTGCTAAACGACATCAATTATATCGTGAACTTAAACAAGCCACATGTTCCATTGCCTTTCTTCAAGAAACGCACTTAACCCACACAACACCTGTTAGACTAACCTCACCTAACTTTCCGCAGTGGTACTATAGCCTATCAGACACCAACAAGTCCAAGGGTGTAGCCATTGGTTTTTGCAGTAGTTTGTCTTTCAGGCTATCTGACATGCTTGCGGATGACTATGGTCGCTTCCTTTTTCTCAAGGGATTCATCCAAGTAGATTGTTGGCTAGATCACTAAAGACTAAACAGTCGCAATCATTTATCCCCAAAATTAAGCTTCCGTCAGGTGCATTGGCCCATGCAACTCCAGATATTGCTAAAGCATTTAGAGACTACTACGCGGACCTATATAATGTCAAAAATGACTTGTCCTCTCTTCCTCATAAGGAGAGACGAAACCGTATGCTATCCTACTTGAGAGAGGCAAATCTTCCTAAATTGCCCATATCTGTCCTTAAAGAATTAGAAGAAGACTTTTCGGTTGAGGAATTTCAGGCAGCTTTGAAGTCCTCCCCCTCTGGTAAAGCCCCTGGACCTGACGGGTTCACGATTCTATCTTATAAAACATTTAGCGACATCCTGCTCCCTCGACTCTCTGAATATGCAAACTCAATCTCCCACTCTTCAGGTTTACGCCCAGAATCACTTTAGACTCATATCACAGTCATTCCCAAACCAGACAAGGATCCTACCCTCTGTAATAGTTTTAGACCTATATCGTTAATAAATGTTGACATTAAGTATGTCGCCAAAGTTATGGCAAACCGCTTACTTCCCCTTATACCAAATTGGATCTCGGCGGATCAATCAGGTTTCATACCCGCTAGAGAAGCAAAAGATAATTCCCTTCGTGCAATCTCCCTGATTCAATATGTTCGGCGGTGCTCCCAGCCCACCCTACTCCTCTCCACTGATGCAGAAAAAGCTTTCGATAGGGTGGACTGGGAGTACCTTAAGCTGACCTTACGCCACTTCGGTATGGGTCCTAAAATGTTTTACCGTATTTCCTCCCTTTATGCTAACCCTTCTGCTCAAGTTAGGATTAACGGAACGTTGAGTGACCCCTTTGTCCTACATAATGGAACCAGGCAGGGTTGTCCCCTCTCCCCTCTCCTATTTGCTATCACTCTAGAACCGTTCCTCACCACAATTAGGAACAATGCTAATATCAAAGGCATACAAATAGGCAACAGATCCCATAAATACGCGGCATATGCAGATGATGTACTATTTTTTATCCAACAACCTCGGATTTCGATTCCGAATTTGATGTCTGCATTTTCCACGTTTTAATCAATTTCTAATTTCAAAATAAATTTATCTAAATCCGAAATTTTAAACATTAACATCCCCAAGTCCGAGACTCTCTTCCTTAAACCCCTTTTTTCCTTTTCGATGGGAATCAAATTGTATGAAATACCTAGGTATTTATCTTACCTCTAATCTTCAATCCCTTTTCTGATATAATTATATTCCCATGATAAACAAAATCAGAACTGACCTACGAAAATGGTCTAACCTGTCACATACTTGGTTAGGGAAGGTTAATATAATTAAAATGAACATATTACCACGCATCCTTTTCCTCTTTCAAATGCTACCACTAGGTGTCCCAGTGGGCTTTTTTACTATTTTACAGTCCCTGGTCTCCCGCTTTATCTGGAAGGACAGTCACCCTAGAATATCCAGGGAGTTATTGTTTCGTTCCAAATGCTCAGGTGGTCTGGCACTTCCTAATTTTAAAGCCTACTTCCAAGCAACTGTATTGGCCAGACTAGCTGAATGGAAATATGCCCTTAACTTGAAGCTATGGGTACAAATTGAGTATTACCTAAGTGGTGTAGACCTTTCAATAGCTCCCTGGATACCCCGCTCCCACAGGAACCTTGCCCATACTACCTCGGCCCTTACCATCTCCTCTTTGGATGTATGGGACGCACTACATAAAAAATATTCCTGGAACTATGACTCCCCTTTGCTACCTCTTCTCAATCACACATACTTTCTACCAGGCCTTCTGGATTCAGGTTTTAAATCATGGAGGTCAGAAGAACCCCTCCTATTGCATCAAGTTCTAAATGGCAACGCACTCAAACCCTTATCTGCGATCCTCACCCCTAAACCTGCCACGTTCCTAGATAAATGGAGATACCACCAATTACAACACTTCTTAAGCTCCCTTCCTACTCCACTTAGGGGCGTCAGTGATTTAAACGATATAGAAGTAATATTCTTTCCAAAAGACCCCCCTCTACATAGCATCTCTATATTCTATAAAGCTCTTATTACTCTTCAAAACTCCGACCCCCCCACCTGACTAAATGGGAAATTGACCTTGGTCTCTCCCTGACTGACAACCAAAAAGATAGGATCCTCCAACTTGCTCACACCTCGTCCTTAGCCTCAAGAATGTCAGAGGTCAACTATAAATTGCTCACTAGGTGGCATTACACCCCAGTTCACTTACACCAAATGTTCCCCGCCAGTTCCCCATTGTGCTGGAGGAACTGTGGGAACAAAGCTACTCATGCGCACATATGGTGGTTCTGCCCACTGATTAAACCGTACTGGGAGGATATTCACACTCTGATTGCTCAGATTGCTGATGTTCATATACCAAATGACCCATGGGCTATTCTTTTTCATGTCACAAAAACTCCCATAAAGGCGTACAAACACTCAATCATTCCTTACCTACTGAACACTGCCAAAGCCTTAATCCCCACTTTGTGGGGCCAACCAATTATTCCTTCTATGAAGGCCTGGCTACAAATGGTTGACAATGTACACCTCATGGAGAGTATCACCCACAATATTAGAGGGACCTCCCAGAAACACTCTCTAACCTGGGAATCTTGGAAAAAATTTCAGTCTACCGCCACATATACAAATCTCCTGCTCTAACCCCCCAAACACTCTAGCATAGCCATTAAGCACTTATTCATGCTAATTCTCCCCTCTGCTCAATACATGGTCTAGTATACCAACAACTTCTTACCCTTTTCCCCTCCCACCTTCAATTCTTTCTCTTCTATTCTCTACTTTTCTACCACTACTCTGTCTTGATGTATACTCCTGTTAAACTAAAGCAATATTTTCTATTTAAATTATATTTAGAGTATAGTGCTCACCTAGTTCACATTTTTTATCCAAATTAGCTGTTTAGCTGACTCTATGTATCTTCCTGGATGTACCTACTATAATTTTCTAATTGGTGGATTCTATGAGTACTGTATCCTATGTTGTTGAAAAAATAGAAGTGTTATCTATTTTGTGTTATAATTGTATACATGTTATATTTTTCTTTAATAAAAATTTATTAAACAAAAAAACAAAGACACACTCCAATGATAAACTATAATATACTGCAGTACAACTGCACTGACACACTGCAACATACTGTGTCAAACATACACAAATGCACAGAAATATACTGCATTAAATGACACGTAATGCACTGAAATATATGGCATTAAACTTGCAATAACGCTAAACTATGCTGCGTTAAACAGAAGGTAACGCACTGAAATATACAGCGTTAAACAGAAGGTAATGCACAGAAATATACTGCGTTAAATGGCACGTAACGCAGTGAAATATACGGCATTAAACTTGCAGTAATGCACTGAAATATACTGCATTAAACTTGCAGTAACACACTTGCAGTAACACACTGAATGAAGTTAAACTTACAGTATCACACTGAACTATACTGCGTTAAACGGAAGATAATGCACTGAAATATACGGCATTACATTTGCAGTTAACGCACTGAAATATACGGCGTTAAACTTGCAGTAGCGCACTGAAATATACTGCATTAAACCTGCACTAACGCACAGAAATATACTGCGTTAAGGGGAACGTGATGTACTGAAATGAAACGACATAAAACTTGCAGAAACACACTGAACTATACTGCATTAAATGGAAGGTAACGCACTGAAATATACGGTGTTAAACTTGCAGTAATGCACTGAAGTATACTGCATTAAACGTGCACTAACGCACAGAAATATAGTGCGTTAAATGGCATGTAACGCACTGAAATATGTGGCGTTAAACTTGCAGTAATGCAGCATATGATGATAGAATAAAGTGCAACGGTGCTCCAAACTTAAAACATGTGGGGTGCCAACACTCCCCCTTTGGTTTTCCCACTCACTAGAAACAATACCCTCAGCTTTACAGTCTAGGGGTCAAAATGGCTGTGATCTATTGATCTGGGGTATGTAGGATGGTTGCTCAAAGGCTCCTCCAGAGGGGTTGCTTTATAACAGAAAGGATACGCCACACTCCATAGATGGGGAAACAAAGAGAGAGCTCATAGTGAAATACCGCAGGATAAAATGTAAAGAGCAAAATAGGTGCCACTTACAGGATAGCTGGCAAAAACAGGCATCAGTGAGTCCACCGCTGAATGGCGTGCATTCCACGGAGGCGGAAATTGCATCAATGGTTAGCGTAAACCAGAAGTGTGTTTGCCCTTTCTCCAGGGCGTCATCAAACTGTGGTTGTCTCCTATTCTCCCATCTCAAGATCACTTTCTACAGGTTATTGCCGAAATACGTAGAATGGAACATATGACAGCCCAGGTAGAAGATGCTGTTGACAGGTTTGACAGAGTTTGGGTCTTGTGGGATAAATCTGAGTTTGTCTCCCCTCCCTAAATCCTGCCTGGACCCCATATGCCTATTCAGCATCATAATCCATTGTCTTTAACATTCAACTGTTTACTGGTTATAGCCCTGACTGTTCTCTCATGTGATGTTCTCTACTTTGACATATGTGTAGCACTGGTAGATTTTTAATCTAACGCTGATAGGTAAATCTAGTGGGTTACTTGTTAGGTGAAGTTGGATTTGCCTCTGTTCCAGCTTGGCTAAGTTGCGTGGGTGTCATTGTCCCCATAGGCCGGTGTTGGAAAGGCAACGTGTTGAAGCGTATGAGTGCTCCTCTGTCCTGGAGACAACTGGGTGGAGGTGGTCCTCCGAGGTGCATTCTGGGAGAGGGTATTTATGGGACAGACGCCATGTTTAAGGGTTCATTTTCAGCCACCTGCTGGCCCTCCTGGTTGTCAGGTATGCGATAGGAATACCACATCGTGGTTCTCCGTTCTGGATGCCCGCATCGCTGCGGCGTGTGGGTGGGTCTGTCTGGGGCCAACCACAGCAGCAGAGGAATGGTCCTGAGCTATCTGTCCTGAGTGAAGAAGCTGGACAACTGAGGAGATCCCAGGGGAGGATCCGTCATGGAAGGATCATGCAGAGTGCTGGTCTAGAGAGGGGCCTGGTGACTCAGTTGGAGGACGTATCCTGAAGTAGTCTTACTGCATAGTACTGCCGGTTTGGCTTAAAGGTTCAAGTACTGTGTCTGACATTCATCGCAAACCAATACATCCTGTGGCAGAGGATCGTACGGGTTTTATTCCAAACAAGTCTGTGGCAGAGACTTTTGTTCGTGCTGCGTACTGGCTGCTAGGCAAGTGAGAGAGGCCTATCCAGGTGGGCAAAGATTGAATCCCACAAGGGGAGTGCATAAAGTTTACAAGTGTTCAATTCCAAATGATGTTCTAAAGAATACTAAGGAAAGGTATTTGAGCTTCCCTGCAACTTTCCTTCTGCCTCTTTCCTGCTACTTCCTTTATTACTTGTTCATTAAAGCATTGAAAAACATACTCAAGTGTTTGGTGCCTACATCGTCCAGAGGTAAACTCAACGGGACCCTAGAACCGGTGCCGGTGAAACAGAGGTGGCGAGAGTGAAGGTAACAGCCCGCTTTAAACCAGCAGCTCCACCGAGAGTTATTGCTACATATGTTTGTTCTCGATCAGATTGCTGTTACTGCATTATTGTTTGATTCCTTCTGATACTACTATACCAGCTGTGCTTTCTTTGTACTCTACAAAGTGTCAATAAAAAATACAATTAAAAAAGAAATATACTGCGTTAAGTGGCACATAACGCACTGAAATATACAGCATTAAACTTGCAGTAACGTGCTGAACTATACTGCGTTAAATGGAAGGTAACGCACTGAAATATATGGCGTTAAACTTGCAGTAACGCACTGAAGTATACTGCGTTAAATGTGTACTAACACACATAAATATAGTGAGTTAAATGTCAAGTAGCGCACTGAAATATATGGCATTTAACTTGCAGTAACGCACTGAAATATACAGCATTAAACTTACAGTATTGCACTGAAATATAGTGCGTTAAACGTGCAATAACGCGCAGAAAAATACTGCGTTAAATGTCACATAATGCACTGAAATATATGGCGTTAAACTTGCAGTAACACACTGAAATATACAATGTTAAACTTAACAAATGGTCATTACACTCGCACTAACTGAACTATCACCAGATTCACACTAAAGTGACACTCAAGTAAAAATGAATGGTCACTCACTACGCTCACACTGACTGAACAATCACTAGATTCACACTGATGTAAAGATAACGCAGCTGGTGGGATGGATGCTCCACGAGGACCGGAGTGTAGGCAGGTACAGGAAGACTGGGTCATACACTGGTGAGCAAGTCAGGAACAGATGCAGGGGCTAGAGCAGAGTTAAAGTGCAGGCTGGGTCAGTAATATGCTGGCAGCGAGGTAGAAGAGGGAGCAGGCAGGTGCAGAGTTGGAGACAAGCCAAGGTTGGATGCAGGCAGATAGCAGGAGAAGTCAGGAACAAGCCGGGTTAATCAACTGGAACAGGTATCAGTAACAGATAGCAGAGAACACAGGAAATGCTGTAGACCAGACAGCATTGATTCTGGGTGCTGACCGAGTTTAAATAGCCCATTTGGCACCATGACCTGTCACAGGGTGCGCGCAGGTACACTCGCAGCATTCCTTTCACTGAAAGTGGGAGCGCAGGATGTCTTCTACGCCTGCCATTTTGGCTGCTGGCATGCCCTTCCTGACATTGCCCCCTCCCAATGGGCAGCTTCAGGATGCCTAACTGGGCCAATTTGGCAGGATGAGAATTCTTAAAAGCCTGAATAAGCCTTTTAACATGAATATTTCCTTCTGGTTCAGATGAGTTGCACTCTTGCCCATAACCTTTCCATTTTATCAGGTACTGGATTTGAGTCCTCCTTTTCCTGCAATCTAAAATTGAGGGGGAAGTGCCAGGGAGGCTGAACCAGGGTTGAAGTCAGGGACCAGCACTGCTGGAGCTGAGGGACTCTCCTAGCTGCCAGGGGAAGAACTCCTCCAGTGAGAGTGGGGGGGGGGAGCGAAGGTAAAGGAAAGACAGATTCTGGTGGTAGGGGACTCAATTTTTAGAAGGACTGAGGGGGCAATCTGTAACAAAGACCTGAAGTGCCGAACTGTATGTTGTCCACCCGGGGCTCAGGTTCAGCGCATCTTGGATCTGGTGGACAGATTACTGGGAGGGACTGGGGTAGACCCAGCTGTCATGGTGCACGTTGGCACCAATGACAAAGTTAGAGGCAGATGGAGTGTGCTAAAGAACGATTTTAGAGTCTTGGGAGCAAAAGTAGTCTTACTGCATAGTACTGCCGGTTTGGCTTAAAGGTTCAAGTACTGTGTCTGACATTCATCGCAAACCAATACATCCTGTGGCAGAGGATCGTACGGGTTTTATTCCAAACAAGTCTGTGGCAGAGACTTTTGTTCGTGCTGCGTACTGGCTGCTAGGCAAGTGAGAGAGGCCTATCCAGGTGGGCAAAGATTGAATCCCACAAGGGGAGTGCATAAAGTTTACAAGTGTTCAATTCCAAATGATGTTCTAAAGAATACTAAGGAAAGGTATTTGAGCTTCCCTGCAACTTTCCTTCTGCCTCTTTCCTGCTAATTCCTTTATTACTTGTTCATTAAAGCATTGAAAAACATACTCAAGTGTTTGGTGCCTACATCGTCCAGAGGTAAACTCAACGGGACCCTAGAACCGGTGCCGGTGAAACAGAGGTGGCGAGAGTGAAGGTAACAGCCCGCTTTAAACCAGCAGCTCCACCGAGAGTTATTGCTACATATGTTTGTTCTCGATCAGATTGCTGTTACTGCATTATTGTTTGATTCCTTCTGATACTACTATACCAGCTGTGCTTTCTTTGTACTCTACAAAGTGTCAATAAAAAATACAATTAAAAAAGAAATATACTGCGTTAAGTGGCACATAACGCACTGAAATATACAGCATTAAACTTGCAGTAACGTGCTGAACTATACTGCGTTAAATGGAAGGTAACGCACTGAAATATATGGCGTTAAACTTGCAGTAACGCACTGAAGTATACTGCGTTAAATGTGTACTAACACACATAAATATAGTGAGTTAAATGTCAAGTAGCGCACTGAAATATATGGCATTTAACTTGCAGTAACGCACTGAAATATACAGCATTAAACTTACAGTATTGCACTGAAATATAGTGCGTTAAACGTGCAATAACGCGCAGAAAAATACTGCGTTAAATGTCACATAATGCACTGAAATATATGGCGTTAAACTTGCAGTAACACACTGAAATATACAATGTTAAACTTAACAAATGGTCATTACACTCGCACTAACTGAACTATCACCAGATTCACACTAAAGTGACACTCAAGTAAAAATGAATGGTCACTCACTACGCTCACACTGACTGAACAATCACTAGATTCACACTGATGTAAAGATAACGCAGCTGGTGGGATGGATGCTCCACGAGGACCGGAGTGTAGGCAGGTACAGGAAGACTGGGTCATACACTGGTGAGCAAGTCAGGAACAGATGCAGGGGCTAGAGCAGAGTTAAAGTGCAGGCTGGGTCAGTAATATGCTGGCAGCGAGGTAGAAGAGGGAGCAGGCAGGTGCAGAGTTGGAGACAAGCCAAGGTTGGATGCAGGCAGATAGCAGGAGAAGTCAGGAACAAGCCGGGTTAATCAACTGGAACAGGTATCAGTAACAGATAGCAGAGAACACAGGAAATGCTGTAGACCAGACAGCATTGATTCTGGGTGCTGACCGAGTTTAAATAGCCCATTTGGCACCATGACCTGTCACAGGGTGCGCGCAGGTACACTCGCAGCATTCCTTTCACTGAAAGTGGGAGCGCAGGATGTCTTCTACGCCTGCCATTTTGGCTGCTGGCATGCCCTTCCTGACATTGCCCCCTCCCAATGGGCAGCTTCAGGATGCCTAACTGGGCCAATTTGGCAGGATGAGAATTCTTAAAAGCCTGAATAAGCCTTTTAACATGAATATTTCCTTCTGGTTCAGATGAGTTGCACTCTTGCCCATAACCTTTCCATTTTATCAGGTACTGGATTTGAGTCCTCCTTTTCCTGCAATCTAAAATTGAGGGGGAAGTGCCAGGGAGGCTGAACCAGGGTTGAAGTCAGGGACCAGCACTGCTGGAGCTGAGGGACTCTCCTAGCTGCCAGGGGAAGAACTCCTCCAGTGAGAGTGGGGGGGGGGAGCGAAGGTAAAGGAAAGACAGATTCTGGTGGTAGGGGACTCAATTTTTAGAAGGACTGAGGGGGCAATCTGTAACAAAGACCTGAAGTGCCGAACTGTATGTTGTCCACCCGGGGCTCAGGTTCAGCGCATCTTGGATCTGGTGGACAGATTACTGGGAGGGACTGGGGTAGACCCAGCTGTCATGGTGCACGTTGGCACCAATGACAAAGTTAGAGGCAGATGGAGTGTGCTAAAGAACGATTTTAGAGTCTTGGGAGCAAAATTGAGGAAAAGGACCTCCAAGGTAGTATTCTCAGGAATACTACCGGTACATTGAGCCACACCAGAAAGGCAGAGGGAGATTAGGGAAGTAAACAAGTGGCTGAGGAGCTGGTGTAGTAAGGATTGGTTTGGGTTCCTGGAGGACTGGGCCAACTTCTCAGTCGATAACCAGTACCATAGGAGGGATGGACTGCACCTAAATGAGGAGGGTGCAGATCAGCTGGGAATGAAGATAACCAAAAAGTTAGAGGGATTTTTAAACTAGGCGATGGGGGGAGGGTCCAGAGGTAGATATAGTCAGAGTGGAACATATTTCAAAGAGTAATATTGGGGGCATTAGTGATAGGTTGACCAAAGCACATAAACTCGAGGTAGCAAGTCCTAGTTGCAATCTCGGAACACCCAATAAGAGGATAATATGTGACCAGTCTAAACCATGTGGCATGTTCACCAATGCCAGGAGCCTGGTGGACAAGATGGGTGAACTAGAGATACTGTTATATGAGGAGGATTTGGATTTTGTGGGAATTTCAAAGACCTGGTTCAACAGCTCTTATGATTGGCTGGCAAACATTCAAGGGTATACCCTTTATCGCAAGGATAGAGAGGGTAAAAAAGGGGGAGGGGTATGCCTATATATCAAGAATAATGTACAATGAATGTGAGTGATAACATCACTAAGGGAGCTACGGAGGAGGTGGAATCCTTATGGGTAGAGCTCCAAAGGGATGAAGCTAAGACGAAAATAACACTGGGAGTATGCTATAGGCCCCCTAACCTGAGGGAGGAAGGGGAGACAGATCTCCTATCACAATTTGGATTAGCAGCAAGGATGGGAAGTGTTATCATAATGGGGGATTTTAATTATCCAGACATAGACGGGGCAGAGGGAACCATGCATTAATCTAAGGCTCGCCAGTTCCTAAATGTCTTTCAGGACAATTTTATGGGTCAAATGGTAGATGCACCAACTAGAAACAAAGCGTTACTGGATCTACTGATTACTAACAATACAGACCTGATCACGGATGTGGAAATATGGGGAAATTTAGGTAACAGTGATCACAGGTCAATTGGCTTCAGTATAATTCACACTTGATTTGATTGTAGCCGTATTAGTGCAATTGTGACAGAGAAAATTGAGTACTGTCCGTGATACTTTTTTTATTTGCACTAACATACATACTGCTTGGACCTTGAAGAAGGGGACATACCCCGAAAGCTTGTCCTGAAAAATTGTACGTTAGTGCAAATAAAAAAAGTATCAAGGACAGTACTCAATTTTCTCTGTATAATTCACACAAATAGGAAACATAAGGGGAATACAAAGACACTGAATTTCAAAAGAGCCAACTTCCCTAGACTACGAACCTTGCTAGAAGGCATAAATTGAGATAAAATCTTAGGAACAAAGAACATGGAGGAGAGATGAGTTTGCTTTAAGAGCATATTAAATAAGGGCATTAGCCAATGCATCCCATTGGGTAATAAATATACAAGAGTGAACAAAAGTCCTGGATGGCTTAACTCCAATGTAAAAATGCATATAAAAGCAAAGTAGAAGACCTTCAAAAAATACAAGGTTGAGGGATCATCATCAGCATTCAGACTTTATAAAGAATGCAAGAACTATAAGGATGCAATAAGGACAGCTAAGATAGAACATAAAAGACACATAGCGGAGGAGAGCAAAAAAAATCCCAAGAAATTATTTAAGTATGTAAACAGTAAAAAAGGGAGGACAGACCATATTGGCCCCATAAAAAATGAGGAAGGACATCAGGTTACAAAGGATGGGGAGATGGCTGAAGGTATTGGGTTTATTCTTCTCCTCAGTCTTCACGAGGGAATTGGGGGGCTTCAGTAACCAAAACTGCAGTGTTTATCCTCATGACACATCACGGGAAGCACCTCCATGGTTAACAGAGGACAGAATTAAAATTAGACTTGGGAAACTTAACATTAAGAAATCACCGGGACCAGATGGCTTGCACCGAAAGTGCTTAGGGATCTCAGTCAAGTAATTGCCAGACCATTGTTCCTAATTTTTACTGACAGTCTACTGACTGGAATGGTACCAGCTGATTGGAGAAAAGCCAATGTAGCACCGATATTTAAAAAAGGCCCAAAATACATCCCTGGAAATTACAGACCAGTTAGCCTAACATCAATAGTATGTACCGTAAATTCTTGGAGGGAATGATAAGGGACTGTATACAAGATTTTAGTAATGAGAACTGTATCATTAGCAGTAATCAGCATGGATTCATGAAGAATGGTTCTTGCCAAACCATTCTATTAACCTTCTATGAGAAGGTGAGTTGCCATCTAGATAAAGGAAGGCCCATAGACGTGTTGCATCTGGATTTTGCAAAAGCATTTGATACAGTTCCCCATAAATGTTTACTGTACAAAATAAGGTCCATTGGCATGGACCATAGGGTGAGTACATGGATTGAAACCTGGCTACAAGGGCGAGTTTAGAGGGTGGTGATAAATGGGGAATGGTCAGGGTGGGTAGTGGGGTCCCCCAGGGTTCAGTGCTGGGACCAATCCTGTTCAATTTGTTCATAAACAACCTGGAGGATGGGTAAACAGTTCAATCTCTGTATTTGTGGATGATACTAAGCTAAGCAGGGCAAAAACTTCTCCGCAGGATGTGGAAACCTTGCAAAAAGATCTGAACAAATTAATGGGATGGGCAACTACATGGCAAATAAGGTTCAATGTAGAAAAATGTAAAATAATGCATTTGGGTGGCAAAAATATTTAACCTTAAACTATGCAGAGGGTTCTTTACTGTAAAAGCGGCAAGTTTGTGGAATTCCCTTCCATAGGCAGTGGTCTCGGCGGGGGCATCAATAGTTTCAAGAAACCATTAGATAAGCACCTGAATGACCACAAAATACAGGGATATACAAGGTATTAATGACATATAATCACACACATAGGTTGGACTTGATGGACTTTTTCGACCTCACCTACTATGTAGAATTGCTTTGACTTCAAATTCCTCTTCCCGTAAACAACTACGGTTCAGGTGGATCAACATTTTGTCCAGGAAAAGAGTCAGGAATAGCAGGCTTCAATAAGATTATATCAAACACAGGATGAATCCTGAAAGAGTCTGGTAGTTTCAATTCGTAAGCTACATCGTTGATCTGCTTCTTCACTGGAAACGGCCCCACAAACTTAGGACCCAATTCTTTTGATGGGCAAGCTAATTTCAGGTTTGTTGTAGATAACCATACTTGATCACCAGGATTCAGGATCAATTCTCCTCTTCTATTTTTATCAAAGATCTCCTTGTTGTATGCCTGTGTTTTGGCCATTGTTTCCTGCAACAATTTGTTGTTAGTACTGAAGAAATTCATTGTCTCAAGGACAGCTGGTACACTCTGATATTGCATTAGACAGAAAAGAAGGATGGAAGCCAGAATTGGCAAAGAATGGTGACTGCTTCGTGGCCGAGAGAACAGAGTTATCGTAAGCAAATTCAGGTAATGGAAGTAGTGAAACCCAGTCATTTTGAGAAAACAAAGAGAAACAGCACAGGTTTTGTTCGAGTCTGGTTGGTTCTTTCTGTCTGCCCGTTTGTTGGTGATAAGCTGATGAAAATGTTAGTTCAATCCCAAGGGATTCACATAAGGCTCTCCAGAATCTGGAGGTGAACTACACCCCTTGATCCGACATGATATTTTCTGGAACCCCATGAAGCCTTATAATCTCTTTGACAAAGATTTGTGCAGTCTCATGGCACATTTCTTACTGATGAAAGGCACACCATCTTAGACAACTGATCTACCACCATAAAGGTGGTACTGTAGATCTCAGATGGGGGGCGTTCTACAATAAAGTCTATTGAAATCATTCTCCAAGATCTATTTGGGATGGGTAATGGTTTCAACAGACCCCAAGCCTTGGACTTGCTGTTCTGGTTGTGGATGCAAGTGGTGCAGGATTCCACATACTGCTTACAATCTTTTTCTACCTGAGGCCACCAGAATGTCCGTTGCACCAGTTCAGAGGTCTTGCTAATGCCAAAGTGTCCAGCTAGCACATGATCATGACACAGCCCCAAGGTGGAGATTCGGAGGTCTTCCGGTACAAAGATCTTGTTCTTGTACCAAAGCAGACCATCTTTTGCCTGTAAAGTGATTCTTGGGGGTGGGGAACTCTCCACTGAAGCTTGTTTAATTTGGGACAGCAAGTCTCCTTGTAGTAAGAGGAAGTTCCCTGATGACAGATTAGTATCTGGAGATGAAGTTTCTTAAGACTCACTAAACATGCGTGACAACGCATCAGGTTTTGTGTTCTTTGACCCAGGCCTGTACGTTATATGAAAAGAGAATCTGGAAAAGAATAGCACCCACTTGCAGGAGCAGTGATTTTAATAATGCTTAAAGTCAAACAATAAAAGTGTAATATCCCTTTAAATTTCGTAGCTGGGGGTGTCTATAGTATGCCTGTAAAGGGGCGCATGTTTCCCGTGTTTAGAACAGTCTGACAACAAAATGACATTTCAAAGGAAAAAAGTCATTTAAAACTACACGCGGCTATTGCATTGCCGGTCCAACAATACACATAGAAGTTCATTGATAAAAACGGCATGGGAATTCCCCACAGGGGAACCCCGAACCAGAATTTAAAAAAAAATGATGTGGGGGTCCCCCTAAATTCCATACCAGGCCCTTCAGGTCTGGTATGGATATTAAGGGGAACCCCTGCCAAAATTTAAAAAAAAATGACGTGGGGGTCCCCCTAAATTCCATACCAGACCCTTCAGGTCTGGTATGGATTTTAAGGGGAACCCCGCGCCAAAAAAAAAAAACGGCGTGGGGTCCCCCCAAAGATTCATACCAGACCCTTATCCGAGCACGCAACCTGGCAGGACGCAGGAAAAGAGGGGGGATGAGAGAGCGCCCCCCCTCCTGAACCGTACCAGGCCACATGCCCTCAACATTGGGAGGGTGCTTTGGGGTAGCCCCCCAAAACACCTTGTCCCCATGTTGATGAGGACAAGGGCCTCATCCCCACAACCCTGGCCGGTGGTTGTGGGGGTCTGCGGGCATGGGGCTTATTGGAATCTGGAAGCCCCCTTTAACAAGGGGACCCCCAGATCCCGGCCCCCCGTGTGAAATGTTAAGGGGTACCCCTACCATTTCACTAAAAAACTGTCAAAAATGTTAAAAATGACAAGAGACAGTTTTTGACAATTCCTTTATTTAAATGCTTCTTCTTTCTTCTTTCTTCTATCTTCCTTCATCTTCTTCTTCTTCTTCTGGTTCTTCTGGCTCTTCTGACTCTTCTGGTTCTTGTCCAGCATCTCCTCCGCGGCATCTTCTATCTTCTTCTCCTCGGGCCACTCCGCACCCATGGCATGGGGGGAGGCTCCCGCTCTTCTCTTCATCTTCTTCTCTTCTTCATCTTCTTCTTCATCTTCTTCTTTTCTTCTCTTCTTCTCTTCTTCATTTTCTTCTCCGGGCCACTCCGCATTAATGCTGGCATGGAGGGAGGCTCCCACTGTGTGACAGCGTCTCCTCGTCTGACGGTTCTTAAATAACGGGGGGCGGGGCCCCCCTCTGACGCACGGGACGTGACGGGACTTCCCTGTGGCATTCACCGTGACATCACAGGGAAGTCCCGTCAAGTCACCGTGCGTCAGAGGGTGGCCCCGCCCCCGTTATTTAAGAACCGTCAGATGAAGAGATGCCGTCCCACAGCGGGAGCCTCCCTCCATGCCATCATGGATGCGGAGCGGCCTGGAGAAGAAAATGAAGAAGAGAAGACGAGAAGAAGAGAAGAAAAGAAGAAGATGAAGAAGAAGATGAAGAAGAGAAGAAGATGAAGAGAAGAGCGGGAGCCTCCCCCCATGCCAAAAATAGAAGTCCAAAACAAGTCCATCCAAGTGCAGAAAAAGTCCTCTGTGCTAAAAGTTTGTTTAAATAAAAGTGTTTCTGTGTCACCACTGTGCTCTTTAGGGCAAACAGGCTGCTTACCCCTTTTCCCTTCTGGAAGACCTTAAATTGCTCTTAACCAGTCACTAAGTGGCGTGGTGCCAACCAACTTTCGCATATCTGCTCCGGCCGGTCCTCCACACACAGCACATTCTGGGACACGTCGCTCACTGCCCTATCTGGCCTGAACCACGAGCAATGGGGTGGGGTGGATCCAGGCAGCTCCTTCACTGTCACACTATAGGGAACGGCCAAAGTCTTTGTATGCTACCTGGCCATTCCTTACAGTGTGGCAGGCTCCATTCACTAAGAAACGCTACAAAAAAAATGCGTGAGTTATTTTATGAAGTCATATGGTATTTTTTTAGTGAAAGCCTGCGGTAGTTGGTGTCCTTAACACAGCCTGTAAATAGATGGTAACTGCCATAGTTGTTAAGGAGCGGGTGGCTACCACGTCCTTAACAACCGATGAGTCATTGGCCATCAGTGGGGTTCTCCGCTGACAGCTGGATGTAAAAAAAAGAATTGCTGGCAATGAAAAATTAAGAAAAAACACAGCATCTGGTATGGATTTTGATTGGAACCCCCATGTAAAAAAAAAAAAAAGATGCCCCCCCAAAATCCACACCAGACCCTTATCTGAGCATGCAGCCAGACAAATCAGGAAAGGGGGGGCGAGTGAGTGCCCCCTCCTGATCCATATCAGGTTATATGCCCTTAACATGGGGGGCTGCTTTGGGGCAGGGGGGCTCTGACCCCCAAAGCACCTTGTACCCATGTTGATGGTTGTGGGGGTCTGCAGGTGGGGGGTTATCAGAATCTGGAAGCAAGGGGGCCCCCCAGATCCCAGCCCCCTCCATGTGAATGAGTAGGGGTACATAGTACCTCTACTCATTCACCCAAAACAAATGTGTAGTGTAGTGTATAAAAAGAAAGTAGGCAGCTTTTGTCCTTTTTAAATTTTAAGTCCTTTACTTTAAAATAATGAAACAAAAATTTAAAAATGTCCCCCAGTGAAGATCCTTCGTCAACCATGATGCCACCACGACCCAGAAAAAGGGAAAAAATGCTAACGTCACCAGGCACTGCCCCTTAATTGTTTAAGAGCTGTCCAACTTTGTCGGGAGCCTACGTCAGGGCCCCCATGCCGCAAAGCAGCCCCCCATGTTGAGGGCATGTAGTCTGGTATGGTTCGGGGAGGTGATCGCTTGTCCCCTCCCTTTCCTGATCTTTCTTTTTTTTTCTATTTTTTCATTGCCAGCAATTATGTTTTTTTTACATTCAGCTGTCTGCGGGGAAACCAGCTGACAGCTGATGACTCATCAGTTGTTAAGCACACGTTGACCACTCGCTCCTTAACAACCATGTTGTTTATTAGTTGTTAGGGAGCGGACATCCGCCCGCTCTTTATCACCAGAACACATTCCATAAATAGCGCATGCCTCGATTGCTACTTAATTACCGCATGCATTGGGATATTTATTTCCTTCTGTGAATTGAGTTTAATGCCTGTTGAAGTAGTATTTACCAAGTGTTTTTAGCATTTTGAGGTAAATACTGCAGAACGGTATAGTGAATTGACAGTTTCAGGATTGCATTCGGTATTAAGGGATATTGTCCAGTGATATTTATTCTTACGTTAGAGCCACTCTTGACGAACACCCAATCAAATGAAGATATCAAGTGCTTAGAGACCACCACAAGACTACCATATTCTTGGATGATATCTTATATGTAACTTCCCCTCATATTATCCTCCCTAATTGTTATCTCTTCTCATGCAAACTAAATCTATTTTGGGTCTCCATATACAGCAAATCACTCAAAATCTAACACTAGCCCTTGCTTTTCAACAAGCTCTACAGAGTAAAATTTATTTTCAATGGGCTTGCACAATCCTATATCTTGGCATTGTACTTGCTACGACTACTATGCCTATGACTCTTTGAATAAAAGTTAGCATTCCCTCCTTAGTAAATATCAGAAAAAATCATCTTAGGACCATACTCATATTTCATGATTGGGCACATCCATTCAATTAAAATGTTGTATCTTCCTAAACTACTCTAACCCTTTTGGGTCTTACCCGTACATATACCTTCATATATCTGGCACTTATTACAACTCTAAAATCTAACGTTTAATGGGCTCAACCAGACCTAGGCTGAATAGAAATACAGTATGTTTTATAAGACCAAATCACAAGAGGGGCTGGGCATACCTAACGCCCTTTACTAATACATAACCCCACTAGTTCAACTACACTCTAGACAAGGCACACTTTTGTGACCCTTGTTAGATGTGATGGATGTTCACCCATTCCCTATCCCTTCTCATATCTGGATCCCCCTTCGTAGAATCCTAGACTGCTCAGTCTAGTGTTGCCCAATACTTTTTTATTTGGGATTCTGTAAAATATTCAATGGGCCTTCTCTCCTCTCTTCTTCGTCTCTTCCAACTTCTTAACTGCCCTCTATTCTCTCCTAATCTAGATGATCCATATACTGTAGCTACTGTTGGTGGAGCTTGCATGGCTTTTTTTTTTTTTTTACTGTCCAATTTTAGACATACAAGTAACTCAAACTTACAACAATATAAGTCTAAAAGCAATAAGTCTAATGCCCCGTACACACGGTCGGATTTTCCGATGGATAATGTCCGATCGGAGCGTGTTGTCGGAAATTCCGACCGTGTGTGGGCGCCATCGGACATTTTCCATCGGATTTTCCGACACACAAAGTTGGACAGCAGGAGATAAAATTTTCCGACAACAAAATCCGATCGCGTCAATTCCGACCGTGTGTGGCCTGTTCCGACGCACAAAGTGCCACGCATGCTCAGAAGAAATTCCAACACGGGACAGCTCGTTCTGGTAAACTTAGCGTTCGCAATGGATACAGCACTTTCGTCACGCTGCAATGTTAAAAATGGTTTAATACAGCGCACTCTCTTCTTCTTTATAATGTGACAAGAGTTAAGTCGTTTTGCTGCTCGTATTCACACACACTTCTCACAAACTTTTATTTGTGTTGTTTTAGTGGGATTCCCTGAATATATTGTTATTAGTTGTCACATCTGACAGTTTTATATTTTTTATTTTTTTTTTATTTTGGATTTTAAGCCTTTTTTTTTATTTAATGTTTGGATTTTTTCCAAGGCTGATCTTTGTTCAATGTTATTTTTATTTTTACTCCAGAATATTTTTGGGTGTGTTTTGTGTGCCAAGTTACCCCAACACTATTGATATCTTTTATTATTTAATCTCAAGTAGATTGTTTGGTGTTGGTGTCCCTTGTTCATTTCACATTGTATATTTGAAATGTACCTGAATCCTCACAAACAAACTGTCATTTTTGAAGTAAAACACATAGGAGAGTATAATTCCAAACAAAAATCCTTTATTAAGGGATCAGAACCAAACAAAGAGGAAGGCAACACTGGATCAACAAGAGAAATTAGCGAAGCCTGGGACCCCCACGGCAGACATCAATTCTTCAACATCAAAATTGGTGGCCTGAGGAGTCCATATGTAAGGGAGGGCAGTCTGGTCCGGGATTCACAGAGACTTGGATAGCAGCAGATGACATCTGTGTCCGCAGGCTGTGGTACCACAAGAGGCTGCATTTTTTGGCCCACCAGACTGGATCCAGGGTCCTCACTGTCTGGTCTTCCTTTCACACTTCCTTCCGGGCTGTGGCTGTGCAGTTGGAGATGTGGCAGGAGGAGGAGTAGGACCTGGAGGAGGAGTAGGACCTGCAGGAGGAGGAGGAGGACCATCCCAAAGCTGTGTGTGAGGTGTAATTTGGCCCCTCATACCTTTCGCCAGAGCCTCAGATATGAGGGCCTCACACATGGCTTTTTGGCCCTCCTCCATCCTCTGCATTTTATATGCAATGAAGGCAGCAATGTTCTCCTGCCTGGTGTGTGGTGCTCCCAGGACCTCTGTAGCCCTCCAAAAGAATCTGATAGCCACCTCCTCTAGGGCACTCCTCCTACTGCCACTTTCTGTTTCCAGGGGGGGTGGAGGGACCTGCAGATCAGCCAGCCGGCTCGGCCCGGCCACCTCCTGGCTGAGACTTCCCTGTGTATGAAAAAGGGACATAGTTGTAATGTTTTGCATCATCAATCACAATCCTTGATTAGTACTCCCAACTAACATATAGTTCACATCATTGATTGGACAAGCAGAAATATTTAGAGGAATGCTATACCTGGCTCAATCTGGGCTCCTCCACATGTGGCCTGGAAGGCCCAGGTTGGGCGTCAGAAGCCTCAGCCGGGGGGGAAGGAAGCGTGGAAGGAAGACTGGAGAGGGATGGCCTGGGTTCAGTCTGGCCTGCCAGAAAGTGCAGCCTGTCATAGTACAACATCCTGGGGACATAGATGTCACCTGCTGCTCCGGATCTCTGCGAATCCAGGACTTTATTGCGCTCCCTCAGATATGTGCTCCTCAGGCCACCAATGAAAATCTTTAAAAAAGTGATGTCTGCCGTGGGGATCACCTGCTTCACAATTTCACACAATTGCTCCAGTGCTGCCTTCCTCTTTGCTTGGTTCTTGAAATGGGGGTGGGTAATCTCCCACAGACAGGGCAGCTCCCATAGCATCTCTATGAAGACTGAAATGAAGTCCTTATCTTTCAGTACCATATCCATGTTCACTGCAAGACACAACACAAGACAAAGCCTAATGTCACACAAAACTCTCCTAATCTTGTTACAATATAGGCCTCAATCTAGAAGCAGTATAGGCACAAGTTTGTCTCTTACCTTTGTTCTTACGATCGCCGCGTCCAATGCTCCTTCCTCCGCTCACAGATCAAACGTAATACGCACGCGTGTTACGCTTTATATACACTGCGCATGTGTGTAACTCCACCCGCCCCTGACGTTCTTTCTAGTGTATTCCCCGCCCCTTTTTGTTCGGCGCACTGGGGGAAGAGCATGATGGTGGACATACAGCAGGTGCGGGCTAATTGTAGCAATGAGGAGGAGGAGGAGGAAAGCCCAGATCCAGGCACGTCCCGATCCAGAAGGAGACGTTTTAAGGCCACAAATATGTCGTTTGGGGAGATGTTGGAGATGGTCGACATCATGAGGAAGTCCGACTATGACGGAAAATATGGGCCTTACCCCAACCCGAACATCCGAAAGGCCAAGATCATGGCGAAAGTGGTCAGGAGTCTAGAGCGGAATTTCGGGGTACGAAGGTCTAAAGATCAGCTCAGGAAGCGGTGGTCGGACCTCAAGTTGAGAGAGCCAGAGCAGTACCGAAAGATCCGGAGAGTGCTGCAAAAAAGTAAGTAGTTGTGCTGTGTTCCTATTCTTTCTGTCTTTATTACGTTCGTTCTGCTCCATATGCTTTTATTAGTTGTAACGTTTCAAAAGGTCAACTTTAATGTTCATGGGCACATTATTCTTTCGTATCAAACATTTTTCTTTCGGCCTCTAGAACACCATTGTTTAGGCCATATGCATTTTCACACATTTTTGGGGGCCTACTTGGATGCCAAATATTTGTTTGTGTAGATGGGTTTGTTACTAGAATGAAATGCAAACTAGATTGTGTGTAAGGAGAGGACACTGAGCAGCTGTTTTCACATCTGGACACTGGAGCACTAGTGTGGGACACAAGAACACCATTTTTATTAGGGGGGGGCCACACAGGTGCTCCAGTGTATACTATAGGGGGGTCTCCATCTGTGAATCTTGTACCAAACAGGTAAAGTATTGCAGCTTGACAAAGGGCAATAAAAAATATACATCTTGGAACTCTGCTAAAATAAACAATTGTACCCCACTTCCTAGCAATGTTTCCTATTTCTAGTTCTGCCATCAAATATCTGTGTGCTAAGTATACCATTTCTGTTTTACATAGGGCAGAAAAGACTCGGACACCCCTCATCCCAGGAGACCAGAGACCCCCCCCCCTCTGGAAGAAGGGGAAATACCAACACAAGAAGAAGAGCAGGAGGAAGAAGAAGACGTGGTGGAGATTGGCACCACAACAGGTGAGTGTCTGCGACCACAGGCTCAGGTAAAAGAGATGGATGGTGGCAGATTTTTGAGACCTTTTTTTTGTTCTTTATCTCTTTTTAGGTGATCGTGATCCAGAACGCTTTACATCTGAAAGTGCCCAGATACTGATCGGGGAGATTATGGGGTGTAATCTCCAATTGCAAAACATCCAGCAACAAATCAGTGATGTTATTAAAAAAAATAATAACATCATTGATGTTTTGGGGCGAATTTAAACCCCACAAAATCACCTGTTTTATCGTACCAAAATTTTTTAAATGTTTAGAAAAGCCAAATTTGGAGGATGCACACAGTGTGCCAACATGTGCTATCTGCCATCACGGGAGATCAATGGACGCGTTTTGGGGGTGCAACCCCTTCCTCAATTATAAAGTAGCGTTGAGGAAGGGCTTGCTCCCCCAAAACACGTCCCTTGATCCCCCCTGATGGCAGATAGCACATGTTGACATTCGTAAATTGGTGTGCATCTTCCAAATTTGGCTTTTCCAGGGGTGATTTCCCCCCATCTGAACGCTATATCAAACACAGTTCATAAATACTCATGTCTGATATAGCCTTCAGGTTTTACCATATGTGAACTTTGTAAGTTCAAGTTTTTTGGCTTTCTTGTTGGTTTTACACAGGCCTGTTTTATCTGAAATGGATATTTTGATTTTTCATAATGCTACTGCAAACATTGTTATACAACAAACATGTTGGTTTGTTTTAAAAACCTTTGGGAAATGCACATGTGATTGTGCAGGTATAAAAAAGTGCCTTACTCAAGAATGTGTGGATTATTGTCTCAACACTACAACACTTTTGGGGTGATGTAATTGCTGTTTTATGCAAAAATGGGGGTTATTTCCTAAGGGCAAATCCTCTTTGCACTACAAGTGCAGGTTCAGTGCAGTTGCAAGTGCACTTGTAGTGAAATGTGTTTTTGCATTTAGGAAGTACCAGCCAACACTGTTTTTTATAAGGTTACCCAATCACGACATTTTCTGCACTCAACACATTTCTGTCAGGGTCAGCTAAAACAAACACAAGCAGTAAATGTCCACAAAGAATTTCTTTTGGTTGTTTTTTATTTGAAAAAGGTGTCACAGATTGTCTGGCATATTGATAGCCCCCCTACCCGCAAAGAACTCCAGGTAGCGTAACCGGACATCACGGGCATTCAGGGAGGGCAAGCCAGGACGGCCACTTTCAAGCGTCATCAGTGTTGATGGATTAGGGATTCCGGCCTCAGGCCCAACTGAGCCAGCATAGTTGGCTGAATGTTTTCTTAAAAAATTATGGAGAACACAGCAGGCAAGTATTATATGGTTCAGTTTATACTCCGCCATATGGATGGGTGTCAGAAATAATCGGAACCGGCTGGCCAGGATTCCAAATGTGTTCTCCACCACTCTTCGGGTTCTGGCCAGCTGGTAATTAAAAACCCTCTGTTCTGGGGTGAGGGTCCTCATCAGGAATGGCCGCATCAGGTGGTCCCCCAGCGCAAATGCTTCATCAGCAACAAACACAAATGGGAGACCTTCAACATTGTCCTCTGGAGGTGGCAAGTCCAAGCTGCCATTCTGGAGATGCCTGTAGAACTCCGTCTGGGCGATCACTCCACCATCGGACATCCGGCCATTCTTCCCCACGTCCACATACAAGAACTCGTAATTAGCCGACACCACCGCCAACATCACTATACTATTAAACCCCTTGTAATTATAATAGTATGACCCCGAGTTGGGTGGTGGGACGATGTGGACGTGTTTCCCATCAATTGCCCCTCCGCAGTTAGGAAAGTCCCACCGCTGGGCAAAGTGGGAGGCCACAGTCTGCCATTCCTGTGGCGTTGAAGGAAACTGTTGAGGAAAAAAAAATAAACATTACTATTTTTTCACAGAAACATGGCAAGCAGATTAGACACAAACATTATGGGGCAACCTCCAGATAGCATTTACTAAGGGGAATTTAACAAGGCCAAAGTATAAGGTACACCTATCATATTCCCCCTCCCCCCCTCTCATGGGCCATTTCTAACATTATAGGGGGGGGGAACTCTTGGACAGGTAACCCTCTTCACTTCATTGAGAGATGAATGCCTAAATACAGGGTATTACTTGGAACAGCCCCTCCTTAGTTACACTATTGGCAGACCACTGGACAGGTAAGAAGTGTCATAATACAAAGATATAAATACACACTGTACACATTTGAGGACATTTGAACATTCTGCTATTACCTATCAAGATAATAATAGGATACAAAAACTTTAAACAGTACCATTGGAAAGTATACAGGCAGGCCCTTGCACTACATGCTTTGGGGAATTCATCCATAAATCTGACCAGTAAAGAGATGGGTATAGTGTGTATGGGTTTGGCAAAGTCAGCAGATAGATGATTGAGGATAGAGAATTGGGATCAGCTGCCTTAGCAGTTGGGGGGGGGGGGGGTTAAAAAAAATTTGGGGACACCACAAAAAAAGCCTCTGGCACTCTGCCTGAATTTAAATCAAAAATAACATTTCCAAACATTTTAGGGGGTGTTTGGGGTAAAGCACTACTATGGAGCTGATAAAATACATTGTTAAGTGACTACATGAGGTGAATATAGGGCCAGGAAAGACCATGCTGGGGAGGTTAGTGAAGGGCAAATATGTATGAAGGACATAAAATAATAATTACCTAAAAATCCAGCATGCATGAGAACAAAGGGGACATTCACAGCATATTACAATCATGGTAATTAGGGAATGAGGGAAGAAATACAATATATTATCAAACATTCAATACAATAAAATGTGATATAAAAGGATAAAAATCTTACCTTCATATACTCCTTCTGCAGGACCTGTATGATGGCAGAACAGGTCTCTGGGATAATGATCCCCAGAGCCTGGGGGGAGATGCCTGTCGAGAACTTCAAGTCCTGCAGGCTTCTCCCTGTGGCCAAATACCGCAAGGTAGCGACCAACCTCTGCTCCGGAGTGATGGCTTGCCTCATGCAGGTATCCTGCCTGCTAATATAGGGGGTCAGCGAAGCCAACAAACGGTGAAACACGGGGTCCGTCATCCTGAGAAAGTTCCTGAAATCATCAGGATTATTCTCACGGATCTCACGGATCTCACGGAGCAAAGGCATATGACAGAACTGGTCACGCTGAAGCAACCAATTCTTGGTCCATGAACTCCTCCCCACCCTGTTCATGGACTGGACTTGTGTCAAGGTCAGGACCCCAACACCAAGCCCCCGCACAGCACGAACTCTACGAGGAGTACGCATACGAAACATGGCTAGAAAACGGTCGGCTGCTCAGAACGAAGTAACAGAACACACTGAAGAACAGCAAGGCCTGTGAAGAGCGACCTGAAAAACAGCAACGAGCAGGCAAGATCACACAGAAAACTCCGATACGAACTGACTACACGCACTGAAGAGCAGATACAAACCCACAAGCACAAACTGAACGGCAGAAAACGATCTGAAAGCCACGAGTCTGAAAAAGCGTGAATCGTCTCTCACCAAACTTTTACTAACACGAGATTAGCAAAAGGAGCCCACAGGGTGCCGCGCTTGGTTCTGAACCGGCCTTTTCTAGTCTTGTCGTACGTGGTGTATGTCACCGCATTCTTGGCGATCGGAAATTCCGACAACTTTGTGCGACCGTGTGTAGGCAAAACAAGTTTGAGCCAACATCCGTCGGAAAAAATCCTAGGATTTTGTTGTCGGAATGTCCGAACAAAGTCCGACCGTGTGTACGGGGCATAACTCAACAACAAAGGGCACAATTTGCCTGTTATATTTTGGTATTCTATGCACTTCATCCAACCCACAGCTCTAGATGAAAATCTAATGTCTGGGGTCCGGGGAAAGATTTTGCTAATGTTTTTTTTAACATTGTCTAGTCTACATTGTAAAGTCTACACCATGAAAAATACAATCATCCTTGTTAATCTCCACAAGGACCCATGGGAGGCTTATCTACAAAAACCCAATGAAAATGTTTTTCAAAGCAGTTTTACATATATTTCCCATATATTTTTGGCCCCTAAACAATTAGCTTCTTTGAAGTTAAGAACAATATACAAGATGCACGCATTAATGAGAGGCTGACTGCTATTATAAACAACATGCATTATATAGTTTACTTTTGATTTGACAGCCATGGCTCAATTATTACTCTCCCTCTCAACATACCGCACAACTATTGGAACACTAGATGTCATTTTTGAGCTATGCTACTTGCTTCTGACAGCCTCTGTGGTTTCCTCTCTCCCTCCCCATCACCCATCCCCTTGTTTACCCTTCCTATATTTTCTGTATTACTCTACTCTACAATCAATACCTACAGCCTTATTATTGAGGGATAAGCATCATATTTATCTTCAAAGACACTTTTTAGCATCTTATGACATTATACTTTCAATGTGAACGCATAGTCTGGAATATGTAGTTGCTGTCCTTGATGAACCATTGTTCTCTATTAGCTCAGTAGATAGTTTTTTTTATTAGTTCTCTCATATAAGACATAGTAAGCATAAAAAAAACCCTAGACATAAAACATCACGCAGTATTGCATAATGGGAACATCAGAAGATTATCGATATGTATGGACAGAAAAGTAAAATTATGTGTGGTAGATAAGAGAAAACATAATTTATGCTTATTTCTCAACTAACAATACACTGATTGCAATGGAAGTCTGGATGGAACTATGGCTGGAGAGACCACATATGGATAGACCCCCTACTGAGCAGTGCTCCTTCCAGGATGGAAGGATCAACAAACAGACCTCCTCATGTTAACAAAAAATTTCTTGCCAGTGTATTGTACAATCTCATCTCACATATGAGCTAAAGATTAAGAAATAATGTATGTAACATACGAGGAGTAGACAGAAAAACAACAAAATAAAACAACATAACAGTGGCTCTCAAGGAAATAAAAGGACAAAAATTGTTACGATGCCGGGTACACAAAAAGTTTCATAAATCCCAGAACCCAGACTTCTCTGTGTATCAGATGTTTGTTGGATAGCAGGACCGTCTTTCACCCATGAATTTACCTAAGAAGTTCATGAGTTTCACCTTGGAATACCATTCCGTATATTGGAAAGAGGACATGAGCATGGAGATCTCCGAGGTGGACAACGTGGACTCCACAAATAGCTTCTATCTAGTAAAAAAGCACTTGGTGGGGCCAAAATTTTACACACTTGCATCCACCTTCTCTGTGTACATCAGCTTTGAGTTCTTTTTTCTCTGTAGCAATTGAAAGTAGACTCTCCACATTTTAAGCATTACTCTGCAAGCTATTATTAGACAGATGCAGACCCACTGAAGTAACCTGCTGTGAAGTCTCGAAAGAATGGGGGAGATATATTTACCACAGATAAAGAGATATCATTGTGACATAGTTATATTTAGGATCAGACTGTTTTAAAAAAAAGTCTGGATTCTTTCCTAAATGCACCGAATATGGCTGGATACTTATATTTATAAGTATTAGCATCAGGGGTAATTTATACAGGGAATATCTAATTGTCTCATGGGGAATCAGACTCTAATTTTTGTCCTGTGCTGGAGCAAATTTGATCATGCTTTATTGTTTTTTTTTTTACCTTCCTCTGGATCAACTGTGGATATAGAATGTATATAGGAAGTATGGTGTATATTTTCTATTTGGGTGTTTTTTTGTATTGTTTGAATTAGATGGGCCTGTGGCTTATTTCAACCAGGCTAACTATGTAATTATCTCCTTCCTTAACTTTGGTAATGTTCACATTTCATACCTCAATGATTGCATCTCTGTTATTTTTATGTACATAATTTATGATCAGAAATTATTTGGCCTTCGGCCCAAATCTGTGAACTACTCTTTAAAAAGACTTTTTGTTGGGGTAGATCTTGCCATGGAAGGAGATGGATGCTTGAAAGAGGAGTTCCACAATCAGCAGGGACACATTGGCACACAGCGAGCTGCAGAATTACAGCCACGATCCCCTGTGAACACCGGAATGGTGCCGCAATCCTGGGGCACGTCCCAGATATGTCCAAAAAGAAGAAGGAGAATTGGAGGCCACAGAAACTGATATCGTACTTCACCCTGGAGCACAGGCAAGATGGTGGCGGTCCGGCGGTGCACACAATGGCGAGTACACCTCAGTACAGATCAACTAAAGGTAATCCAGCCAAAAGGAACAGCTCATCTAAGAGCCCGCAATTTCCACTACGCACCCCTTCATCTGGGAGCCCAGAAAAAGCGAGATTGAGACTGGATGCCTCGGATTCTAGTCATGAGGTCAGCCGGGGGACGTCCCAGACTCCATTGATCTCTTCCCTACCAGAAATCAGCCAGTGCTGGATACTACATTAAAAGACATGTTAGTCTCTCTATGAAGCTCACTGCATGCGGACATGATGTCCTATGTACCCAGATTTGGGGTGGAATTGCAAGCAACAGCATCCAGGGTAGATCATATAGAAACAAAAATGGATGAATTTGCTACCACCATTATTGATCTAGTGGATGCCCACGACACAAATGAGGATGAAATGGAAGCAGTCAAATCCAAACTCACTGACATTGAGGACCGCTCTAGGATTTAAAAATTAGAGGGGTACCCAAATCGGTCAAACAATCTGACCTACACGAGTATGCAGCACAATTGTTCAAGTCCGTATTGCCTGATATCACAGACTTGGACATTACAGTGGATAGAATCCATCGACTTCCAAAGCCATCACACCTGCCTGACAACACACCCAGAGATGTTATATTGCGTCTCCACTTCTTTCATGTTAAAGAACGTTTAATGGCAGCATTACGCACCAAAAATCAATTCCCCTCACAATATTAGCATTTGCAATTTTTTGCTGATTTATCCCAATTTACCCTTCAAAAACGCAGGAACCTTAATACCATCTCAAAAGCACTGAGGAATCACAAAATCAACTACAAATGGGGGTTCCCTACCAGAGAGGGAAAAGATCATGTAGTTGATTCCCTGGCCAAGGGTCTGCATCTGCTTAAAATGTGGCAAATTGTACCAGACAAATCTCCACAACCAACCACTTCAAAAAGCCCTGAACGCATAAGTTGGGAATGGAACTTAGTCACCTCGCACGCACGAATGCTCGCATGCACACCTGAATATTCTGTAGTCAGTCATAGATATTATCTACTATCCCCTGCATAGGAGAAAACCGATAAGCTGAACTGTATCTTGTTCTTTTCAGTTTTTTAACCCCCCACAAAAAGATAAGTGGCAGAAGCCACATCCGAATCGTACTGATCCTCTTTTGCTATTTTTTTGATGTTCTGAACTTGTTTGTCTCTTTAATACGTTCCACAGTTAACCATTGTTTATATTTACAGTTGAAGACACGCTTATCTCTTTATGCCTAAGAGAACCACTATGCCCAATCCAGTCACCAAGAACCTGGAACGGACGAATGTCATTATTGGAGATTCTACCTCGGGACTGCCACCTCATGTAAGTGTTACCAACACACTCTACACACAAATCTACACTCTCCTTCACCCAGATGACCATAGCCTTCTTGACAATCATTGCCAAAGGTCTCAATCACCCGGCTAAATGAAGATCTTTGTGGAAGGAAGCGGCACAGAATAAATGTCACATTCTCTGCGTCCAAGAAACGCATTTTCACGGCCAAGTCCAACCTAGCTGCTCAAATCCCAGTTTCCGGCACACCTTTTTTGCAAGCATGGCAGCAAAAAAGGGGGTATTTTCACTGCTATAAGAGATACAGTAGCCTTTACGATGCACAAAGAATCATCCATAGGGTCCCGAGGAAGGTCAACCAGATCCAGCAAGGCTAACTACTGTTTTGTGGGGACTTCAATCTACCCCCTGTCCCCAAAATAGACTCTACCACACTGTCCAACAGATATCAAAATTCCCTACAACCTAAATTCTATGTAAAGAGACTAATCCTTCTTTTCTACAAGCCACAGAGTCTACACGAGACTGGACCTTTTCTTGACAGACAAATGGCTACTAACGACAATCAAGGCATCTAAAATCAACAACATTACTTGGTCAGATCATGCCTCGGTGACATTGCTGGTGGATGACGCTTCTACTGTCAACCCCACATTTATTTGGAGATCCAACCCACGGTTGATCCAGGCGGATCCTACCAGGTCTGAACTAACAAAAGATCTGATTGAGTTTTTTGTACTTACTGCAAATTCTGTTACTGATCCCTTTGTAACTTGGAATGCCCACAAAGCATTTATGCGTGGCTTACTCATTAAAATGGGAGTGAGGGCTAAGAAAAAGAGGGGGCGGCAAATACAGGAACTTTCTTCTAAGATCCATTCTCTAGAAGCCCAAAACAAAATTAATACAACCCCTGCAACATCTGAACAATTAACCAAACTTAGATATGATCTTAGACTAATCCTACTAGAGGATTTTGAAAAGGCCTCTAGGAGGCTAAAAATGTCCTATTATGCTAATGGCAATAAGGCAGGAAAGTTACTTGTAGCCCGACTCAGAGGGCATAGACAGAAAACCAAGATCCCATATATCATTCATCCAGTGACCCAAGCTAAATTGTACCACCCCCAGGCAATCGCGGATGCTTTTAGCACCTACTATAGTTCATTGCATAACTTGAGTCAGGACCCATAACCACCCAACCCACACCCTATATGATTTCCGCATTTCTTAAAACAATCAAAGTCCCGCATCTTATGGAAGAACAACTAATTATTCTAAACGCTCCATTTACTGAATTGCAAGTCTCCCAAACTATAGATTCACTACCCAATAATAAATCACCTGGCCCAGACGATTATTTTAATATTTTAAAACATTCAAAAATACTTTAGTCCCAATCCTAACTGATATATACAACCATGCCACTTCCTCCTTCTCTTTCCCCTCTGAGATGCTCTAGGCTAAGATTGTCGCACTGCCCAGGTAGGAACCCAACATGCCCCAAAATGTTCATCCCATTTCATTGCTCAACAATGACCTGAAGATTTACGCTAAAATGATCGCAAGCAGACTGGTGAATTTATTACCATCTCTTATTCATCCAGAACAATCTGGATTTACAAAAGGCTGCCAAACAGCTGACGCTACCAGACGCCTGTTTAACATTATCCATCTAGCCAACAGAACCAGAACGCCTTCTCTGCTCCTAGCTCTGGATGCAGAGAAGGCATTCCATCGGATACACTGGGAATACCTTGCACAGGTCCTGAGGGGTTTTGGCTTTGGGGGCCAAATCTATCAGGCTATCGTGGCATTGTATACCACACCTTCAGCCCAGGTATATATCTCGGGTTTGCTCTCAACTCCCTTCACAATAACAAATGATACACGTTAAGGGTGTCCATTATCTCCACTGATTTTTAATTTACTCATGGAGCCTATGACCGCATACATTCGTCAACACCCGGATATTACAGGTTTCATAATCAATGGCAGGATGCATACCATCAGCTTGTTTGCTGATGATATAATCTTGATGCTTACCAATGTCTCAACTTCCTTGGCTTCGGTACATCAATCATTGCAACTGTTTAACTCATTATCCTATTATAAAGTTAATGAATCCAAATCATATTTACTAGGGCTGGGTCTATCTAACGAGGTAAAGAATAGTATCAACAACGAATTCCCCTATACTTAGAAAGACAAGGGTATAACATGCCTGGGTATCACCCTTACCCCCCAAGTAACCAATCTTGTCAAAGAAAACTATCTAAACTTTCTTCAGTCCATACGCTCAAAACTGGATAACACAAATTATCCTGGACAGGTAGGCTGGCTGCATTCAAAATGAAAATTCTTCCACAGCTTCTATATTTATTTAGAACACTGCCCTTTCCAGTCCCAAATTCTTTTTTCTCACAGACACAATCACTAATAAACAGATATCAATGGAGCGGGAAAAAAGCGCGCTGCACTTTTAGCAGGCTCACCGGGGCTAAAAAGGTGGGAGGTATAGGTCACATACACATAAAAGACTACTATGCAGCTACCATATTAGCCCCACTAAGGGGATGGTTTGCCACATACCACACCACACTATGGGCTGAACTTGAACAATACCAGGTCACGGGGGGTAACCGCTATAACTATCTTATAACCTGCACCTTCCAATCGCCCACACCTCCCACAGTAGCGACTACGATACAGGCCTCCATAGAGGCTTGGAAATATCTCCAAAAATCCAATTTTCCCATGGGTACACTTACACCACTCAAATTCCCAATAACAGCGCTATCACTCCTAATTCCTGACATATCCTTAACCAACTGGAGCACTTCTAGAACGCTCCACTTGGAAGATATATTTGTAGGCCCAGTAATTAAAACGTTTCCATCGTTACAACTGGACTACTCTATCCCTCAATCAGAATTCTATAAATATATCCAAATATCCCATCTCCTGAAACATAATAACAAGCTATTTACATACCTACCATGGTAGTTAGTCTTATTCTATACGTCCAACACAACCAAAACTAAAGGTACATCACTAATAGGGATGAGCTTCATGTTCGAGTCGAACCCATGTTCGAGTCGAACATCGTCTGTTTGCCCGTTCGCCGAATTGCGAACGATATGGGCCATTCGCGCCAAATTGGTGTTACGTGTCACGGCCCATAATTCTCTGCGGCATCACAGTGCATTGCTGGCTGATGGTTGGCCAAGCATGCACTATGACCCGCATGCTTGGCCAATCACAGAACCGTCTGAACAGAGAGCCATAATTGGCCAAAGCCAAGGAGGCTTTGGCCAATTATGGCTCAGGGGATTTAGTACACGCCCCACACTATAGAAGGCCGCCCACACGGTGGCCCTGTGTAGTGTGTGTTCTGGCGTTGAGAGAGATAGACAGAGAGACAGTGTCATTTGATTTAAGTTAGATAGATTAGGCAGGACAGTCAGTGAGTTAGCTGCACTTACAGTGTATTGTGTATATATATGCATCCCAGGTGTTGTATATATATATATATATATATATATATATATATATAGAGATATATACACTGTATTCAGTTTAGCTAGATCTGTTCCTGTTATCTTGCTACTGACAGACAGGCTTGTCTTGTTACAGTATTTACAGCTACCTGAAGAAAATTGCTGGTGTTCTTTTGATCCTATTAGTACCACAGTCAGGCAGCTAGACTATTTACAGTTAATGTAGTGCGTCCTCCTCACAGTGTTCAGTTAAAGCTACAAGTTAGTTTAGTGTGACCTCTGCACCTTGTTCAGATAAAACTACAAGTTAGTGTAGTGCACAGTGTTCAGCTAAAGCTACAAGTTAGGGTAGTGCGTCCTCCTCACAGTGTTCAGCTAAAGCTACAAGTTAGTGTAGTGCGTCCTCTGAACAGTGTTCAGCTAAAACTACAAGTTAGTGTAGAGTGACCTCTGCACAGTGTTCAGCTAAAACTACAAGTTAGTGTAGTGCGACCTCTGCACAGTGTTCAGCTAAAGCTACAAGTTAGTGTAGTGCGTCCTCTGAACAGTGTTCAGCTAAAGCTACAAGTTAGTGCAGTGCGTCCTCACAGTGTTCAGCTAAAACTACAAGTTAGTGTAGTGCAAGCTCTGCACAGTGTTCAGCTAAAGCTACCTGTAGAAGGTTGGTGGTGTTTTCCTGATCCTATCACTACCGCAGGCAGCTAAATAAGCTACAAGTTAGTTTTTTGCGAGCTCTGCGCAGTGTTGACCTAAAGCTACCTGTAGAAGGTTGGTGGTGTTTTCCTGATCCTATCACTACCGCAGGCAGCTAAATAAGCTACAAGTTAGTGTAGTGCATCCTCCTCACAGTGTTCAGCTAAAACTACAAGTTAGTGTAGTGCGACCTCTGCACAGTGTTCAGCTAAAGCTACCTGTAGAAGGTTGGTGGTGTTTTCTTGATCCTATCACTACCGCAGGCAGCTAAATAAGCTACAAGTTAGAGTAGCGCGAGCTCTGCACAGTGTTCAGCTAAAGCTACCTGTAGAAGGTTGGTGGTGTTTTCCTGATCCTATCAGTACCGCAGGCAGCTAAATAAGCTACAAGTTAGTTTTTTGCGAGCTCTGCACAGTGTTCAGCTAAAGCTACCTGTAGAAGGTTGGTGGTGTTTTCCTGATCCTATCACTACCGCAGGCAGCTAAATAAGCTACAAGTTAGTTTTTTGCGAGCTCTGCACAGTTTTCAGCTAAAGCTACCTGTAGAAGGTTGGTGGTGTTTTCCTGATCCTATCACTACCGCAGGCAGCTAAATAAGCTACAAGTTAGTTTTTTTGCGAGCTCTGCACAGTGTTCACCTAAAGCTACCTGTAGAAGGTTGGTGGTGTTTTCCTGATCCTATCACTACTGCAGGCAGCTAAATAAGCTACAAGTTAGTGTAGTGCATCCTCCTCACAGTGTTCAGCTAAAACTACAAGTTAGTGTAGTGCGACCTCTGCACAGTGTTCAGCTAAAGCTACCTGTAGAAGGTTGGTGGTGTTTTCTTGATCCTATCACTACTGCGGGCAGCTAAATAAGCTACAAGTTAGTGTAGTGCGTCCTCCTCACAGTGTTCAGCTAAAACTACAAGCTAGTGTAGTGCGAGCTCTGCACAGTGTTCAGCTAAAGCTACCTGTAGAAGGTTGGTGGTGTTTTCCTGATCCTATCACTACCGCAGGAAGCTAAATGAGCTACAAGTTAGTTTTTTGCGAGCTCTGCACAGTGTTCACCTAAAGCTACCTGTAGAAGGTTGGTGGTGTTTTCCTGATCCTATCACTACCGCAGGCAGCTAAATAAGCTACAAGTTAGCTGCAGTATCAGTATATATATATATATATCCCAGCTTAGTGCAGCTACAGGCCATTAGTATTTCTGGAAGGCCAACAAGGAGAGGCAGACAGTCACAAGCCAATAAAAGAGGGCAAGCAGGCTCTGTGTCTACAGGCAACAGTGCTGGTCGTTGAGACGGTGCATCCTCATCAGCACGTGGCCGTGGGACACACTTGGCCTTTTTTTGGCAGCTGGCCGTGTTGAGCCACAACATGCAGAAAAATTGGTCGAGTGGATGACCAAGCCATCCTCATCCTCCTCATCCTCTCTCACCCATGCTCAGGGTACTTTGTCTGGCAAAGCAGCTGCCAATGCGGCCTCTTCCCTCGGCTCAATGGCATCAGTGACTCCTTCCCTAGCCTCACCATGTCCTCCTGAGGAGTTCCTCGAACTGTTTGACCACAGTGTTGGGTACATGCTCCAGGAGGATGCCCAGCATTTAGAAGGCTCTGATGATGATACTGAGCTAGATGAAGGCAGTAACGTGAGCACGGACAGAGGGGTGCCCAAGAAGGACAGCAATCTGGCAGTCATGCTCCCCCTGCTGCAGCATACTGCCAGGTTTGCTCCAGTGATGAGGAGGGAGGGGATGATGAGGTCACTGACTCAACGTGGGTGCCTGATAGGAGAGAGGAGGAGGAGGCACATCACCAACGAGGCAGGATGCCCTCCAGGGGCCAGCCTAAAGGCAGCACACTGACTGCATCACACCCCAAAGCTCCGCATGTGCAGGGCGCTGCTGTCTCTGCGCGTTATTCCAAAAGTTCTTTGGTGTGGGCCTTTTTTGAGACAAGTGCATCAGATCGCACCGCTGCAATTTGCAACATATGTCTCAAGCGTATCTCATGTGGCCAAAACATCTCCCGCTTGGGCACCACATGCTTGACCAGACATATGTTGACCTGCCATGCAGTTCGTTGGCAAGCGTATCTAAAAGACCCACACCAAAGAACAAAGAGGACATCTGCTTGCTCCTCATCAGCTGAGATCTCCAACCCCACTATAACTTCAGTCCTCTCTGAGACCTGCACTGAGAGGAATCAGGGTGTAGGATTAGGTGTGTCACAGCCAAGTACTTGTGGGCAATCTGCTTTCGGTACACCGATGTCAGATTGTACCAGGCAAATTTCCCTGCCCCAGCTGCTGCACCACCAAAAGAAGTTTGCTCCCAACCATCCACATGCCCAGCGGTTGAATGCTAGCACTTCAACTGCTGCCTTTTCAGTTGGTAGACTCTGCCCCTTCCGTGAGTTTGTGAAATGTGCAGTTCCTCAGTGGCAGGTACCCAAATGCCACTTTTTCTCACGGAAGGCGATTCCGGCTCTCTACCAGCATGTGGAAAGCAATGTCCATGCCTCGCTGGACAGGGCAGTCAGCGGTAAGGTGCATATTACAGCTGACTCATGGTCCAGCAGGCATAGACAGGGATGTTACCTAAGTTTCACCGCACATTGGGTGACTCTGCTGGCAGCTGGGAAGGATGCAGGACAAAGTGCAGTAGTGTTGGAGGTTGTTTTGCCACCACGCCTCCAAAATGCCACTACTAATGATTGTGTCACACCTCTCTCCTCCACCCCCTTCTCTTCTTCTTCCTCCATGGCCTCTTCCTGTGCTTTGTCCTCGAAACCAGCGGTGCTCCGTAGGCGTTCAAGGGGCTACGCAAGTACGTAGGCCAAAAGATGCCATGCGGTGCTTGAGCTGGTGTGCTTGGGGGACAGGAGCCACACTGGGGCAGAGGTTCTGTCAGCTCTGCAAGGGCAGGTTCAGAGGTGGTTGACGCCACGCCAACTTAAGGCAGGAATGGTGGTTTGCGACAACGGCACCAACCTCCTCTCCGCCCTCCGACAGGGACAACTGACCCATGTGCCCTGTTTGGCTCACATCCTTAACTTGGTGGTGCAGAAGTTCTTGGGCAGGTACCCGGGCTTACAGGATGTCCTGAGGCAGGCCAGGAAAGTCTGTGTGCATTTCCGTCAGTCATATAAGGCCAGTGCTCGGCTGGCAGACCTCCAAAAGGAATTTAACCTGCCCAAGAACCGCCTAATCTGTGACATGCCCACCAGGTGGAACTCAACGTTGGCCATGCTGCAGCAGCTGCACATGCAGCAGAGGGCCATCAATGGGTACCTGTGTGACTATGGCACCAGGACAGGGTCAGGGGAGCTTGTTTTTTTTCCCCACGCCAGTGGGCCATGATCAGGGATGCATGCACCGTCCTGTCACCATTTGAGGAGGCCACAAGGTGAGCAGTGACAGTGCATGCATCAGTGACACTGTCCCCCTTGTCCACCTATTAGAGCACACGCTGCATGGAATAATGGACAGGGCACTTGAGGTAGAACAGAGGCAGGAAGAGGAGGACTTCCTTAGCTCTCAAGGCCCCCTTTATCCAGACAGTGTTCCTGTGTGCCCGCCGATCACACAGGAAGAGGACGAGGAGGAGGAGAAGGATTGTGTCAGTATGGAGGTGGAGCCTGGTACTCAGCATCAGCGGCAATCTTTAAGGGATCAGTCTCAAGAAACACATGGACTTGTACGTGGCTGGGAGGAGGTGGCTGCGGACCATGTCGTCCTTAGTGACCCGGTCCTTAGTGACCCACTTAGTGACTTAGTGACCCAGAGGACTCCGGACCGAATGCCTTAGAAAACCTATGCTACATGGCCTCCCTGATCCTGCAAAGCCTACGGAAGGATCCTCGTATTCGTGGTATCAAGGAGAAGGACCAATACTGGCTGGCAACCCTCCTTGATCCACGTTACAAGGGTAAGGTTATGGACCTTATCTTGCCGTTGCAGCGGGAGCAGAGGATGAAACATCTTCGGGAGGCCTTGCAGAAAGGTCTGTGCAATGCGTTCCCAGAGACTGGGAGGTTACAAACTCCTTTTTCTGGACAACGTGTTGCTGAGGCTTCGGTCAGTCAAAGAAGGAGCGGTGGAGAAGGTGGCCATCTGACCGATGCGTTCAGACACTTTTTTAGTCCGCAGCCCCAAGGCATGATCTGTGAGGGGTTGCATTGTTGTTGCACCAGCACCAGTGCCCAAGGCCCAATTTTTCAGCCTCTGTTTAACAGGGGCATGTAAGCATGTAATTACAATTTTTGATGCAATACTTTGCAGCAGAGCTCGTTCCTGCATTCCAACTAGAGTATCTGTGAGGGGTTGCAGTGTTGTGGCACCAGCCCCAGTGCCTAAGGCCCAATTTTTCAGCCCCTGTTTAACAGGGGCATGTAATTACAATTCTTGATCTAATATTTCACAGCAGGGCCCGTTTCTGCGCCCACCAAGATTAACTGTGAGGACTTACAGTGTTGTGCCACCAGCACCACCACCACCACCTCCAAAGGCCCAATTTTTCTGGCCCTGTTCAACAGGGGCATGTGATTACAATTCTTGATCTAATATTTCACAGCAGGGCCCGTTTCTGCGCCCACCAAGATTAACTGTGAGGACTTACAATGTTGTGCCACCAGCACCACCACCAAAGGCCCAATTTTTCTGGCCCTGTTCAACAGGGGCATGTAATTACAATTCTTGATTGAATATTTCACAGCAGGGCCCGTTTCTGCGCCCACCAAGATTAACTGTAAGGACTTACAGTGTTGTGCCACCAGCACCACCAGTAAAAGGCCCAATTTTTCAGCCCCTGTTCAACAGGGGCATGTAATTACAATTCTCAATCTAATATTTCACAGCAGGCCCGTTTCTGCGCCCACCAAGATTAACTGTGAGGACTTACAGTGTTGTACCACCAGCACCACCACCACCAAAGGCCCAATTTTTCTGGCCCTGTTCAACAGGGGCATGTAATTACAATTCTTGATCTAATATTTCACAGCAGGGCCCTGTGAGGGCTTACAGTGTTGAGGCCACAACAACACCTAAGGCCCAAACTTCTGCTGAGTATATAGGGCAGGCCCCTACTTTCAAACATCCAACTTACAAACGACTCCTACTTGCAAACGGAAGGAGACAACAGGAAGTGAAATGAAATCTACCCCATAAGAAGGGAAGTTCTCTCCTGTAAGAGTTAATATGGGAAAAACTTTTCTCCTTTCCACTGATGCTTTATCACCAATCCTTGTTTCACTAAAAACCCCAAATTTTCAAAAAACATTTGTCATTGGGACAAAAAGTGAGGTGAAATCTTCTGAAGAGAAGCACAGACAGCAAAACAAATGTCACAGGGGTGATAACCCTTCCCTATGTTTTCCAAAAAGCTTAAAAATAGATTTTTTGGCTGGAGGTACACTTTAAAAATGTACCAGTTAAAAATTGCAAACAGATTCTACTTAACAACAAACCTACAGTCCCTGTCTTGTTTGCACCACCTGTATACTGCTGTTCAGAGTATATAGGGCCTGGGGGGCCCCACGCCTTTCCTTTTTTTAATTTGGGTGCGGGGTTCACCTTAATATCCATACAGGACCCAAAGGGCCTGGTAATGGACTGGAGGGTACCCATGCCATTTGTCTCACTGATTTTCATCCATATAGCCGGGACCCGACATTACATTAAAGCCGCAAGCAGTTTTTAAATGACTTTTTTTCCTTTAAAAATGTCATTTTGTGCAGGGACTGTTCTAAGCATGGCAAACACGCGCCACTTTACAGGCATACTATAGACACCCCCCAGTTACGATATTTAAAGGAATATTTCACTTTTTTTTTTTTTTACTTTAAGTATCATTAAAATCACTGCTCCCGAAAAAACTTCCGTTTTTAAAAGTTTTTTTTGCATTGATACATGTCCCCTGGGGCAGGACCCGGGTCCCCAAACCCTTTTTAGGACAATAGCACTTTTGATTTTGAACGTTCGAGTCCCATAGACGTCAATGGGGTTCTAACGTTCGTGCAAATTTTTGGTCCGTTCGCAGGTTCTGGTGCGAACCAAACCGGGGGGTGTTCGGCTCATCTCTAATCACTAATATATAATTGCCTTCAGAACAAACAAATATTCAGTAAAATACCTAACATCCTAGTCTGGAAAAAAGACCTGGGTAAGAAATTCAATATGAGCCAATTTCATTTTATGTTGTTTAACTCTTCTCTCTCTTACTGTTCATTTTATTTGTTGACAAGCATATTGAGGACTAGAATGTAACTGGTTACGCTTTTCAAACAATGAACCATGTCAGTTTTATACTGTTGGCAGTCAATACTGCTTGTTATACCCACAATGTGTTTTATATTCTATTTTATGTGAAAAATTAATAAAAAACCTATTGAAATTAAAAAGATTTTTTGTTAAAAAAAATGTGTCTGTTTGGTGAGAAGGGACCATAGGATTTGGGGCTGGTTGGAAAAACATTTCATAAAGATGTTGCTTCTCTGCTTAACTGTGAATATCCCCCTCTTGACTACTACTTTTTGTGACTAAAAATATTTACATCTCATGCTCAATGCCTAAAATATTGATGGTAAATGTATGCGCTGAGCGGCATCTGACTATAAACTAATCTAGAAGCACTTGAAAATACATTTGGCAGTGCACAGAGAATGCACTAAGTAAGAACAAGAACAAGGTCAGTTATAGAGATTTTTCAGAAAAGCTGGAAAATAAAGTAAACCTGTAGTGGAAAAATGTTCAAAACTAAAGCTTATGTACATGAAGCAACGTAGGGCACCAAACTGTACTTAAAAAAATTACAGTTCTAGTCCCAGATTCAAAAGCATGCCACGAGTAGGCACATATTCCACCCTATGCCACAATGAAGTGATTCATGCCTCTGTGACTTATCACCAGGCTCAAAAATGGCCCAATATCAATAACCATTTTTCCACAAAAACATTAAGGAGCTTTGCTAGGGATCATTATTGTAATTCTGCAGGTACTGCCTACTACCTTAGGGTTCCTCTTTTGCAGTATCAATCTTAGATTAAAACATTTTTCTTTATTATAGGTTTACATTTATCATGGTAATATCAATGCTAGTCCATTTCATTTACTCGTGAAACAAAATATCATGCACTGAGCACACACGATTCTTTTAAATTACTTTTGAATTAGAATAATAATATTTATTCATGGATTAGCCATGCAGCGGAGATGGTAAAGGTAATTTAATACATTTAGAAAAACACTTGGCCAAGGCCTAGGGTTATCATAATGATAAAATAAGACCAAGGATCAAATAAAGTATGAAATTTAACAGCTAGTAAGAAATGTTGGGTATTGCTGTGGGGAAGGGGTGTGTGTGATTTTTGCTGTCTGTCAAACTGTTATTGTTTAATTAGAGTCTTACTCATTCTCCATACGATACTTTTTTTGGTAAATGATTCCTCATGTTTGCAATGTCAGTACATCTATGCCAAGTATTTTTTTCTGGAAAAAAAAAAGAAACTTCACAAAATGTATATTTGTAGTGACTCAAGGACTTGCAAGGACTGATTATCACAAAGTGAAAATCATAGGGTCGAATGAAGTGCTTCTGAGCTCAAACTAAAGAAAGAAGTACCTACATTAATAAAGCACTCTTTATGTCATTCTTGTATTTGATATCTCACATTTTTTGAGTGATTTCTCTTCGAAGAGAGATATAAATTGCCCTCTTCCATTTATAACCTGTACTATCATACCTAATTTATACCCACAATCTTTTGAAGCACAAATGGGCTTATTAGCCAAAGTGACCCTAGAGAGATTATTGGATTATAGGCAAAGTCTGAATGGGTGCTTCAAAACATTGCATTAAGAAATGTTCAAAATATAAATCCACACTCATGACTGCATGGAATTTCCAACAAAAAAATTTATGGCATTTTAAAATAAGATGATTTCCTTTGCAGAGCTACGATAAATCGTCTCTTTCATAATGGTATTTCTTTTCTCTGGGGCTTATTATGATAGTTTCAGCATTAGCATGCTTCATTGTATAGATGGCCTTTTCTCTTCAAATGTTGGTTCACAAATCAACAGCTGTCACTGGTTGACTGATTCATACATGTACCGCTGAGATGAAAATTTTCTGCCTGTAATGACTTTCAGTGAAGGCACAGATAGCTTGTTCTTGAGTAACTTGCTGAGATGATGATGATGATCTTTTTATGTTAACATTTTGCATATAGTATACAAACCTATCACTTGTATTAAACAGTTATGCATATGGACTAAACTATATGGATAATTATTTTCTTTTTTATATGACTGAAATTCAGCCAGAATTTATTATCACATGCAGGACAACTTGTTGGGGTAGACTACATGGTGCAGAGTTGACAAAGGAAGAGGGGGGGATATGGACTTTTTCTGGTGCATAAGAACATGAACTAAAATATTATTGCCAAATTTTATTAACAACATAAATTAAAATACATCAGTACAGTACAATAAAACAATTATAACATCTCTATTTCATTTAGAGAGCTCCCCAAAGGCTTACATATTCTATATATGTTATATGGAGGTCCATATCCACCTTGTTTCTGCCTCTATGCCATTCATACATGGGAAAAACCTGCTTCCTCAAGACGTGATCATCTAAAATAGTAATCACAAACATGAGCAAAGAACATCATACAAAATATAACAGTATTTATCAGCTGAATATTTCTAATTACACATAAACCAACATGTCAGCACCAATTATGCATATCAGGTTCTATTCTACTAACTGGGTTGCAGATTCCACCCAATCAACTCTCCATCTTAAGGTAAATAACAGCATTGCAGAAAAATAATACTGTAGTAGTAAGAGTGATCGGCTTCAGAAGAAGAGAAGGAGAATGAGTCTGTTTATAAATAAAGGAAATTAGATGTTATTGGGATGGCTTTGAACACATACGCTTACATTTGGGCAAAACATTTGACCTTTTACATCGCAAAACTGGTTGGATAACCCCAACCTTTCTCCCCCTAGTTAATAATGGCTAGACTGCTATGGTTATAGAGACTCTAATGTTGTAGATAGGCACCCCTCTTGAGCTTGAGGCCTCTCCTATAATGCATACGCTGTGCAGAAGGTAACTCATATAGTAAAAAGGCCCATAGACAAGCCTGGAGGAAGGAGCCTATGCCTTATAATATTCTACTTTATTTTATTTTGTATTATGTTAGCTTATTTTACTATTATTTGAAAAGTGTGAGTTTCCTTTTTTTTTTTTATATTTTTTTAGTTTTATTTTTTTTAATTTTGTTTGTTTTAAGTTCTACAAAAAACAAGGTTATATGTGCCTAATGCTGCGTACACACGACTGGTCTTTCTGTCAGAGTAGACTCTGATGGTCTTTCCAATGGAGTTCGGACGGAGTTCCACTGAAACGGACTTGCCTACACACGATCACACCAAAGTCTGTTCATTTAAAACGCGATGACATACGACAGGACTAGAAAAAGGAAGTTCAATAGCCAGTAGCCAATAGCTGCCCTTGCGTCGTTTTTGGTCCATCGGACTAGCATACAGATGAACGGTTTTCCCGATAGGGGTTGAGTCCGTCGGAAAGATTTGAAACATGTTCTATTTCTAGGTCTGTCAGAATTTTAGAAAGAAAAAGTCCGATGAAGCCCACACATGATCAGAATGTCCGATGGAATGATTCCGTCGGACCTTTTCTGCCGGAAAGTCCGGTCGTGTGTATGCGGCATAACACTAGGTAACTGCATTATATGCATTATATGCATATATATATATATATATATATATATATATATATATATATATATATATATATATATATATATATATATATGTTTGATTTTATGTATAATCCTAAAGTGGGGAAATATGTGTACTCCCTTATTGTAAATCAGTTACCCATTATTCTTGTAAAAAAAAAAAGTTTTGATTCAAAAAAAAAAAAAATACTTGCGTGGCTGACATTCCTTCTGACTCCAGATCTTGCTTGCTGTTCTACTACACTCATCTCTGGCTCCCTGATGTTTTGGTTTGTCTGACTATCCGTTCCGGTTCAGAAACTCTGGCTATGTTTTGACTACTTTTACTCTGTTTACCTTATTATTATTATTATTATTATTATTATTATTATTAAACACAAGTGTGATTTAACTGTACTTCTGTCTTAGTCTGATTCATGGTTTCTGACAGTAGGCGAAGGCCATGTATTCAGAAGATGCAGTCAATCCACTTGTTGGTAATATTTTTTTCATATTGGATGAGCAGGTCACCACATGGATCAGTTTGCCATGGTGTTACAAATGCTCCTGAGTCACACGGCTCACCTGGAATCTCCAACTGTGGCTGCTCCAGTACAACTTGTGTTGCAGGCCGTCCCTGCTGCTGCTCCAGTCTATGTGCAGACACCCGCCTCTAGTATTACCTCTATAAGAGGTATGTCTGGTTCCGCTCCACTTTCCCAGCAATTTGGGGGTGATCCAGTCCAATGCAGAGGGTTTCTCAACCAGGCTGAGATATACTTTGAGATGCTGCCCCAGGCGTTTGCCATGGACAGAAGCAAAGTAGGGTTCATGATATCTTTGCTTTCTCAGAGAGCCTTGGCCTGAGCAAACCCTCTATGGGAGACGCAAAAACCTTTTGTCTTGAGTTACCCAGAGTTTGCGGCTTCTTTTAAAAAGGGTATTTGACGTTCCCGCATGCTCCGCTTCTGCTGCCAAGTGCCTCATGTCCATCAAACAGAGTACAAGAACTATTGCTGATTACACCATTGAATTCCGTACTCTGGAAGCAGAGGTTGCTTGGAACAATGATGCCCTCATGGCTGCTTTTTCTCATGGTCTCTCAGATACGGGATAAGGATGAGATAACAGCCCAAGATATACCCACTTAGCTGGAGAAGTTGATCACGTTTGCCATCCTCATTGACTCCAGACTCAGAGAAAGACTCACTTTTAAGGAGCACTTGCGGAAGCCTCCTGTACATTTGTCTCCGAACTTTGCAGTCCCACCCTTGCCTCCCTCACCTCCCATGCCTCCTGGTACAGAGTCAGTCTGTGAAGATGAACCCATGCACTTTGGCTTTACACATCTCTCTGCGGATGAGAGAACCCTTAGGAGGAGGGAGAGATTGTGCCTTTATTGTGGCCAGGCAGGTCACTTTTTGAAGTATTGTCCTACCCGTCCAGGGAATGTCATGGACAGACCTTAAGTGGTGTTGTGTCATCCCCAGTTATCCAGAAGGATAAGTCCCTGCTTTGGTTGCCCTTTCTTGGGCTGAATCGTCCGTCGAGATACAGGCTCTAATCGACTCTGGGGCTGCAGGCCTGTTCATTGATGCTGCCTTTGTATCAAAACACTCGATTCCACTGCAGTTGCGTGACACTCCACTTGCCATTGAGGCTCTTGATGGGAGACCTCTAAAGCCTGCCCATGTGACTCATGGGACTGTTCCTTTGTCCATGGCTGTAGGGGCTCTTCACCATGAGATAATCCAATTCCAAGTTATTTCCTCACCTATGTTTCCACTGGTTATTGGTTATCCTTGGTTACAGAGACACAACCCCTCTTTTGATTGGCTCCATGCTGAGGTTCTATCCAGGTCGCCACAATGCAGTAAGTCATGCTTCCAGAAGGTAGCCAAGGTCCTGTGCACCCCTTCACTCTCCTTCCTTCCGGAGGAGTACTGCGATTTTAGCGTCGTCCTTGACAAAGTTCATGCTAGTAGTTTGCCTCCACACCAGTCTTGTGATTGCGCAATTGACCTTCAACCTGGTGCCATACCCCCTCATAGTCAGGTTTACCCTTTGTTGGTCTTAGAGGATAGGCCATGGAGGAGTTTGTTGCAGATGCACTTTCTCGAGGTTTCATCCACAAGTCCTTGTCTCCTGCTGGTGCTGGTTTCTTCTTTGTGAAGAAGAAAAGTGGTGAACTGAGACCTTGTATTGATTATAGGGGTCTCAATAGTTTCACGATTAAGAATGCCTATCCGTTTCCATTGATTACAGAGTTGTTTGAGCGCCTCAAGGGAGAAACGGTTTTTCCAAAGCTCAATTTGAGAGGGGCATAGAATCTTGTGAGGATTAAGGATGGTGACGAGTTGCTAACTATTTTCGGAAGTTTATTTGTAACTTCTCGTCTCTGGTCAAGCCCCTGACTGATATGACCAGAAAGGACGGTAACTCGCAGATTTGTTGTCTGGAGTTCATTAAAGCCTTTAAGAGTCGCAAGGCTGCCTTTGTTTCTGCTCCTGTGTTGGCACATTCTTATCCTACATCACCTTTTATCCTTGAGGTTGATGCTTCTGAGACTGGAGTTTGTGCCCTTCTGTCTCAACGTCCTACTTCTGAGAGTGCTATGCATCCTTGTGGCTACTTTTCCAAAAAATTGTCACCTGCGGTGTGCAATTATGAGATTGGTGACAATTATCTCGCGCATGCGCATCGCAGGAGCTCTGACCCTGTGACATCACACACCTGCAACGGCCAGTGTGTGTTCAACGTTACTGGGTTGGGAGCTACAAATAGCAGGCAGATCGCCTGCTCGCCTATGCTCTGGATTAAGATGCCCGGGATCGTGTGCTTCAGTCAGCTCTCAGTAAGTAACCTGGGAAGTTATAGTTTTACTACAGCCATGTTGCAGCCCCTACTACCTTTAGGTACTGACAACTGACCGTTCTCCTTCCCTATAGGTGACATTGGTATGGGTGGATTTGCCTCACCATGCTTCCAACCCTTGCCTTCCGTGTGTAGTGCTATACACTGCAGCTGCATGCTGGCACTCTCTCCCTCAGTGGGACTGCCTCTCCTGGGGCCCCTAAACCTTTTGCATCTAATTACCAGGTATATACTGTGTCCCCTATTTACACAGATTTTCACTAGTCTTCACTCCTCCTTGATCCTTTGTCATCATCCCTCCCCCCCCCCCCTTTTTCCTCTCCCCTTTCCCCTTTCTTGTTTCCTTTTGTCCCACTTTCTTTTTCTCTTTTCCCATCCCCCTCCCTTCCCCTTTTTCCCCTATTCCTTCCTTGTCCAGTCTCTCCCCCTATGCCACACTGGCTTCCCCCCTGGCCTTCTCCCCTTTTTTCCTGTTTCATTCCCCCTTCCCTTTCTTGCCCCCATTCCCTAACATTCACCACACTAATTCTTCAATATTTTTTTGTATTTCATATCCACACATTATGTTTTGAGTTCACTCAATTGATTGATTTTTAATCCACACCCCCTTACTATGTCCATATTGCTTTTTCATTCACTATTATTCACTCCACTATTTTCTGTTTAAATTCCACTGTTAGTTTCCAGCCCTTTATCCCTCTCCACCACCCCATTCACAATTTTCACTTGTCCATCATTTCATGGCTTTTTAAGTCCACGGTATACCCATTATTTTTGCCCTACTTTATTTATGCAGATTCCAGTTCATTATGCTTGTTATCCCCCCCGAGTCGCCGCGGGGGACCCCCCTTGGTGGTGATGCCTTGCACCCGCTGCCGGGATACAGGTAAACAGCCTTGCACTTCCCCCTTTATCTACACAAAATTTGTCCAATTGATATGCCGTAGTAATAGTTTTTCATCGTTTATGCCTTTGGGCAACCACATTGTTTTTTATCATCTGCTAATTAAATTACAGATACCCTCCCGTCAAAGCGGGTACAGTCCACAAAACTAGTTGAGATGTTATCTGTGATCAATTGTCCCACTGTGATCCTCCCCATCTGGGGTTAATTATTTTGGTGATATATGAACTGCTATCATGTTTTAACTTGTAACTGATACTTTTCTCTGTAACAATTAAACTTTTGCATTATTTTTATATTTGCTATACATTTGAATTTGTATTGCCCTACAGGATAGTCCAATTGCCCCTATGTTCTTTTGGAAGCCTGGTTGGGGACCTGGCTCCCGGTCCCATTCTCCCAAGGCTGCTGGCCACCCTGGGAAGAATGAATTCTTTTGGGCCATTTCCCAACAATTCTGGTGGCCTAATCTACGTGCTGATGTAACTGCCTTTGTAGCTGCCTGTTCCATGTGTGCTCATAGTAAGACTCCACGACACCTTTCAGTGGGCCTCCTACAACCCATACCCAATGGAGAGAGGCCCTGGACCCACCTGTTTATGGATTTCATTGTGGAATTACCCAACTCCCAGGGCAACACAGTTATCTTTATGGTGGTTGACCAGTTCTCGAAAATGTCCCATTGTTTTCCACTTAAGAAATTGCCCACTTCTAAGGAACTGGCTTCCATTTTTGTTCGGGAGATCTTTCGCTTACATGGGCTACCCAAGGTGACTGTCTCGGACAGGGGTAGTCAGTTTGTTACCCGGTTCTGGCAAGCCTTTTGTGCACAGTTGGGAATTCAGCTTGCTTTCTCCTCTGCATATCACCTGCAGTCTAATGGGGCCGCAGAACAAGCCAATCAGTCCTTGGAGCAATTCCTACGTTGCTATATTTCTGACCATCATAACAACAGGTCAGACCTCTTACCGTGAGTGGAGCTTACTCACAATAGTGCCTTGAATTCTGCTTTCTGATTTCCCCATTTATGGCGAACTATGGTTTCCAACCATCCATGTTGCCTGACTTGTTTGTTCTGCAGAGTATTCCTGCATTAGAGGAGCATCTCTGTGGTCTTTGTTCCACTTGGGCACAAGTCCAGGAGGCTTTGTGACATGCTAATGATAGGTACACACTCCAGGCTGACTGACTGTCTGCGCCTTCCTACAAGGTTGGGGACAGGGCCTGGCTGTCATCTCGCAACCTCCGACTTCATGTTCCCTCTCTGAAGTTCGCACCTTGGTTTATTGGACCTTTCCGGATTCTTCGCAGGATTAACCCAGTGCCTTACGCATTAGACCTTCCTTCTAATATGCGTATCTCGTATTTCATGTCTCCTTATTAAAACCTTTGGTCTGCAACCACTTTACCACCTCGGTGCCTTGTCCTCACCCTGTACAGGTTGAGAACCATGAGGAGTATGAAGTACAGGCCTTTGTTGACTCCCGTAGGTTCCGTAGGCTCATACAGTTCCTGGTGCATTGCAAAGGCTACGGTCCGAAGGAACACTCTTGTGTCTCACTCTTGGACGTACATGCCCCTGTCATCTTCCATGATTTCCGTCGATGTTTACCCCTCAAGCCTGGTGGTCCTCCGAGGTGTAGGGGTCATTGAGGAGTGGGTACTGTCAGGGCTGGGCTCAGCCCCCGTAGACACACTCCTAAACCTTTTTTATAGCCTTCACAGAGGAGTTAAAGCTGTTATAGCTGCAAAGGGTGGGCCAACTAAATATTGAACCCTACAGTCTAAGACTGGGATGCCATTAAAGTTTATGTGCGTGTAAAGGCAGGTGTTGCAATACTTTTGACAATATAGTGTACAATTCTAATGTTAGAAAGGGTTGCATAGTAAAGTAATAATGCTTAAATTGTAGATTTAATTGTAGTGTTCCTGTGTGTGACATAGGAATGATGTGTCTGGATAAAGTGGGCCTTGAGAGGAAAGGAAGTCCTCCTCTTCCTCCTGCTGCTCTGCCTCAAGTGCCCTGTCCATAATGCCACACAGAGTCTGCTCCAGCAGGAACATGGGATTGTGTCACTGATGCATGCACTGTCACTGCTCACCATCCTTGTAATGATCAGCCATTGGCGTGGGGAAAAAAAGCTGAGGCGGTCTGAGCCTGTCGTTGTGCTGTACTGGCACAGGTACCCGTTAATGGCCCTCTGCTGCATGTATAGCCATTGCAGCATTCCCAAAGTTGAGTTCTGCCTGGTGGGCATGTCACAAATCAGGCGGTTTACGGGCAGGTGGAATTCCCACTGAATTACAGCTAATCGAGCACTGGCTGTGTATGACTGCCTGAAATGGCTACAGACTTTACTGGCCTGCTTTAGTACATCTTGCAACCCTGGGTATGTACTTAGGAAATGCTGCACCACCAAATTGAGGACATGTACCAGGCAATGGACATCACCATTCCTGGCTCCAGCTGGCATGGTGTGAACCACCTCTGGGCCTGTCCCTGCAGAGCTGCAAGAATCTCTGCTCTGGTGTGGTTCCTGTCTCCTAAACACACCAGCTGAAGCACTGCATGGCACCTTTTAGCCTGACTCTGGCAATAGCCCTTTGAAAGCTTAAGGGGTACCTGATGTTTATAGAACAATTCTGCAGAGGAGGGCATAGAGGTGGCAGAGCAGGAGGAGGAGGGGGTAGAGCTCACAGGTCTGGCATCATCACCACCAGCTGTATGGAGACGTGGGGGCACAACAAGCTGCAGCACGAGCCCTGTCCTGCATGCTTTCGAGTTGCAAGCAGCGTTACCCAGTGTGCTGTGAACTAAATATATCATCCCTGCCCATGCTTGCTGGTCAACGTGTCAGCAGTAAGGTGGAATTTACGGCTGACTGCCTTGCCCAACGATGCCAGAACATTCCCTTCCACATGATGGTAGAGAGATGGAGCAGCCTTACGTGAAAAGTAGTAGCAACTGGGAACCTGCCATTGTAGTACAGCACATTGTGTGAATTCACAGAAGGGAGCAGAATCCACCAGCCTGAAAGGCAGAAGTTGGAGAGCCAACAGCTTTGACAAGCTTGCATTCAGACGCTGGGCATGTGGGTGGCAGGGACTGTATTTTTTTTCCTGCTGTAGCAGATGGGGCAGAGAAATTTGCCAGCTACAGTCTACAGCTGGAGGTGTGTTGCTGGCAGATGTGCTGCTAGGACCTGGGCCACCCTGTGCTATACCATCATCCCTGTCAGTAGAGGCTGCTGAAAGGTAATGACTCGGTATCGCAGGGGCAGACTGAAGTGGGTAATTAGGAAAAGGGGCAGATTTGTGCCCCTTTTGTGTGGCTTTTAGGTGCTCTTGCCAACGGGCTGAGTGGTTGGGCATTAAATGCTTTGTTAAGCATGTGGTACCCAAATGGTTGGTGTTTTCACCATGTTTGATGTGCCTGAGACACAGTTTGCAGATAGCAACAGTGCGATCTGCTGCAGATGTGCTGAAATATGCACAGACAGCTGAGCTTTGGGGAGTGGGCCAGGAGATAACAGCTGCAGAATGTGATGGAATAAGGTGGTTGCTCTCTACTCTTTCTTGATGTCGGCCTCCTTGGGGTTGAGCCACCCCACCTTCAGTTTCCTCCTCTGCTCTATCTAGCACCCAAGTCGCATCAGTGACCTCATCATCATCATCTCCATCTCCTCCATCTTCATCATTACCACTGGAGATAACTTGGCAATACTATGCGGCTTGGGGAACATGAATGCCAATTTGTCTACCAGTGTTCCTCCCTCTCTCTAGGCTCATGTTCCTGTCATCCTCAACCTCAGAACCAACATATGAATCCAGTAATGGCTGGGCATCATCAAGGGGCAAGTGGCTGACGCTGTGGTCAAATAACTCAGCTGACTCCTCAATGGCTGATGTTGGGGCTATAGCAGGAATAGATGTGGACAAGGAGGCAGTTTTATAAACTATATGGCGTTAAACTGGTAGTAACGCACGCAAACCGATATGATGTTAAACTGGCAGTAACGCACACAGAAGTAAATGGCGTTAAACTGGCAGTAACGCATACTGCCATTTTAACGCCATACCGTTTTGTGAGTTCTGCCAGTTTAACACCATTTACTTCTGTGTGTGTTACTGCCAGTTTAACGTCATATTGTTTTGAGGGCGTTACTGCCAGTTTAACGCCATATCTTTTAGCGTGCGTTAATGCCAGTTTAACACCATATAGTTCTGTGTGCGTTACTGCCAGTTTACAGTAACACACACAAAACGATATGGAGTTAAACTGGCAGTAACACACACAGAACTATATGGCGTTAAACTGGCAGTATCACACAAAACTATATGGCATTAAACTGGCAGTATCGCACAAAACTATATGGCGTTAAACTGGCAGTAACGCACACAGAATTATATGGCGTTAAACTGGCAGTAATGCTCGCAAAACTATATGGCGTTAAACTGGCAGTAACGCACACAAAACGATATGACATTAAATTGTCAGTAACGCACACAGAACTATATGGTGTTAAACTGGCAGTAATGCACGCAAAACTATATGGTGTTAAACTGTCAGTAACGCACACAAAACGATATGGCGTTAAACTGGCAGTAACACACACAGAAATATATGGCGTTAAACTGGCAGTAATGCACACATAACGATATGGTGTTAAACTGGCAGTAACTCACACAGAACTATATGGCGTTAAACTGGCAGTAACACATGCAAAACGATATGGCGTTAAACTTGCAGTAACGTGCACAAAACAATATGACGTTAAACTGGCAGTAACACACACAGAAGTAAATGGCGTTAAACTGGCAGTAACGCACAAAACAGTATGGCATTAAACTGGCAGTATGGGTTACTGCCAGTTTAACGCCATTTACTTTTGTGTGCGTTACTGCCAGTTTAACATCATATCATTTTGTGTGCGTTACTGCCAGTTTAATGCCATATAATTCTCAGCTTGCTGATCTCTGTACCAAAACTTGGCCTCCGCATTCCGTGTGTGGTAGAGCATGTTCACCGCATTGGCCAACTTGCAGAACACTGTGCTAAATCTCTGCCAGTGATTTTCCGGTACCTCAATTACGCCAACAAGAATGCCATCCTCCAAAAATTCCGCCTCTCTTGTACCATCTCTATTGAAAGTGCAGACCTGCTGCTCTTTGCTGACTACTCGTGGGGGTGATGAAACAGCGTAAAGCATTCTCCTTGATTTGTTCAACTTTGTATAGCAAACACGTAAAGTTCACCCTAGCCTATCCTGCTCTTCTCTATATCCAATCTCCAGCTGGAGAACATCTCACTTTTACCTCTCCAGCCGACGCGGAGCAATACATCAACAATGTCTCTGACATGGATACGGAGCATAATAATCCTGCTGATGGCCCTTCCTCAAATACTACCAAGGCTTCTTACATTTCAGCTAGGCACCAGCATAGTCCCAATAAGCCTCAATAAAAACGTAGTTGCTTTGCCAACCAAGATAGCCAGTCAGAAATTCGAGTAGTTGCTCGTAATACTTCAAAGTTTCTAGAGCCCCGTTGAGCTTTACTCTCTTTCCCTTTCAGCCTCTTGTTACGTTCTGTAGACGGCTACCATTACGTTAACTACTGCTAGTTATGCATTTGTCTTAGCATTTGTCTACATTACTTGATATCTGTGTGGTTCCTTACAAGCCTGTCATTATGAGCCAGCTCCTTGCTCCCTCTGTGGATTGAACCCTGAGTTGTATTCTAGCTCTCCTGTGCCTGAAATTCCTGCCAGCTTCCTGCAATTCCCCTCCCTCCCCTTGTTCCTTGCTTCTTCCTCCCCTTCTATTCCCTTTCAGGAGCTATTTCCCACATTTTCCTACACCCCCTAAGCTCTGTTTTCACCCCCGTGAGAGGAGCAAGCAACTGGCGGGAGCTCTGCATGAGAGTTACATAGTAGGTGAGGTTGAAAAAAGACACAAGTCCATCAAGTCCAACCTATGTGTGTGATTATAAGTCAGTATTACCCTGTATGTTTTGGTCATTCAGGTGCTTATCTAATAGTTTTTTGAAACTATTGATGCCCCCCGCTGAGACCACTGCCTGTGGAAGGGAATTACACATCCTGGCCGCTCTTACAGTAAAGAACCCTCTACGTAGTTTATGGTTAAACCTCTTTTCTTCTAATTTTAATGAGTGGCCACGTGTCTTGTTAAACTCCCTTCAGCGAAAAAGTTTTATCCCTATTGTGGGGTCACCAGTACGGTATTTATAAACTGAAATCAAATCCCCTCTCAAGCGTCTCTTCTCCAGACAGAATAAGTTAAGTGCTCACAACCTTTCTTCATAACTAATATCCTTCAGACTCTTTATTAGCTATGTTGCCCTTCTTTGTACTCGCTCCATTTCCAGTACGTCCTTCCTGAGGACTGGTACCCAGAACTGGACAGCATAATCTAGGTGTGGCCAGACCAGAGTCTAGTAGAGCAGGAGAATTATTGTTTTATCCCTTTTTTAATGCATGCCAATATTCTGTTTGCTATGTTAGCAGCAGCTTGGCATTGCATGCCATTGCTGAGCCTATTATCTACTAGGACCCCCAGGTCCTTTTCCATCCTAGATTCCCCCAGAGGTTCTCCCCCTAGTGTATAGATTGCATTCATATTTTTGCCACCTGAATGCATTATTTTACATTTTTCTACATTAAATCTCATTTGCCATGTAGTTTCCCACCCCATTAATTTGTTCAATATCTTCTTGCAAGGTTTCCACATCCTGCAGAGAAGTTATTGCCCTGCTTAGCTTAGTATTGTCCGCAAATACAGAGATTGAACTCGTTTATGAATAAATTAAATAGGATTGGTCCCAGCACAGAACCCTGTGGGACCCCACTACCCATCCCTGACCATTCCGAGTATTCCCCATTTATCACCACCCTCTGAACTCGCCCTTGCAGCCTGGTTTCAATCCATGTACTCACCCTATGGTCCATGCCAACGGACCTTATTTTGTACAGTAAACATTTATGGGAAACTGTGTCAAATGCTTTTGCAAAATCCAATATCTACCCACGATACTACTATACATCATATATCACTACACCCTATACATATATCACTACAACGCCATGTTTACAGGCCTTCCTTTATTTAGATAGCAAACAACTTCCTCATAGAAGGTTAATAGATCGGTTTGGCAAGAATGATTCTTCATGAATCCATGCTGATTGCTGCTAATTATACCGTTTTCATTACTAAAATCTTGTATATAGTCCCTTATCTTCCTCTCCAAGAGCTTGTATACTATCGATGTTAGGCTTATGCCACATACACACGATCGGAATTTCTGTCAGAAAAAACCTGGATGGTTTATCCGACGGAATTCCGCTCAAGCTTGCCTTGCATACACACGGTCACACAAAAGTTCTCTGAACTTTGGACCGTCAAGAACGCTGTGACGTACAACACTACAACGAGCCAAGAAAATGAAGTTCAAAGCTTCTGAGCATGCGTCAAATTGTTTCCGAGTATGCGTGATTTTTTGCGCTTCTGAATTGCATGCAGATGAACGCATTTTCGGATAGGAACTTTTTCGACCGAAAATATAGAGAACATGCTCCCAATCTTTTGCTGGCTGGAATTCCGCCAGCAAAAGACCGATGGAGCATACACACGTTTGCATTTTCCGACAAAAAGCTCTCATCTGAGTTTTGCTGGTGGCATTTTCGTGTGTACGCGGCATAACTGGTCTGTAATTCCCAGGGATGTAATGCATTTTGGGCCCTTTTTAAATATTGGTGCTACATTGGCTTTTCTCCAATCCGCTGGTACCATTCCAGTCATTAGACTGTCAGTAAAAATTAGGAACAATGGTCTGGAAATTACTTGACTGAGCTCCCTAAGAACCCTTGAGTGCAAGCCATCAGGTCCCAGTGATTTATTAATTTTAAGTTTCCCAAGTCTAATTCTAATTCTGTCCTCTGTTAGCCATGAGGGTACTTCCTGTGATGTGTCATGAGGATAAGCACTGCAGTTTTGGTTACTAAAGCCCCCCGATTCCCTGGTGAAGACTGAGGAGAAGAGTAAATTCAATACCTTCGCCATCTCCCCATCCTTTGTAACCAGATGTCCTTCCTCATTCTTTATGGGGGCAATATGGTTTGTCCACCCTTTTTTACTGTTTACATACTTAAAGAATTTCTTGGGATTTTTTTTGCTGTCCTCCGCTATGTGTCTTTCTATCTTTGCTGCCCTTGGTTGGTCCTCATGTGGAAAAAAGTGAAGTTAGTATTGTATATCAGGTGTTTTCTTTACTTTTTTTTTTCTGATTCCTTTTTCCTTGTTTAAGTTATTTACCTGTTTTGTAACTATACTCTCATATGATTCTCAATGTATCGATGATCCTCACCTGGAAGGAATGATGCCTGTCAGGAGGCCCTTTTGCGTGTTACCACTTTATTACTCCCTTTTACAACAGACATGGCTCTTTCAAGTGATGGGGATCACCTAAAAATCATTTCCTGGAATGTCGAGGGTCTTCGTTCCCCAAATAAGCGCTTGCAAATTCTTACACATCTAAAGTGTCTCCAGGCTGATGCAGCGCTCCTCCAAGAGACCTATATATCCGCAGATGATTTAGTATGCCTTCGTGAACTATGGGTTGGTGATGTATATGGTTTTCCGGCAATAGGCTGCAAAGCTGGAGTAGCTATTCTGCTACATAAAAATCTGAGACACACTGTCCGTAATGTTGGGACTGACTCATCTGGCCGCAAAATGACACTGCATCTGACGTTAGCCTCTAGCGACATTGCTATCACCAACATTTATGCTCCCAATTACCCTGATACTTTCTTTTTTCAGGAAATGGTGTCCTGGATACTGAGTGCACCTGAGGCTCTTCACTTAGTTGGCGGAGATTTTGACTCTGTCATGCACCCATCGGAAGACTGTACCAGTATTTGATCCCACAATGCTGCAAGACCATACTTCTACGATCACAGGCCCTACCATTTTGGCCCAGTCCATCTCATCCATGCACTTTATAGACCTGTGGCAACTCACACACCCGACTGCCCGAGACTTCACCTTTTTTTCACCCCCCATAATTCTTTTTCGCACATAGACAATTTTTTCGCTTCCCCTGCATTAATATCGCTACGCGATACAGAGATTAGCGATACAGTGATTTTCGATCACAGTCCAATTTCTGTAAACTTAATAAATACCAAATTCTCCTCCCCCTCACCCACTTGGCTTTTTCCCTCATATCTATCAGACAATGAGGATTTTCACCATATACTCTATGACGCCTGGGCAGAATACGCCTACAGTAATGGTGCACACCTTACTGATCCAAACCTGTTTTGGAGACGGGTAAAGCTTTCCTGAGGGGGAAAATTATTTCCTACACTACTCAATTTAAAATACATTCCTGGCAGCAATACATGCAAGCTAGCGAGGCACTACGCTTAGCACATGAAACTTTAGTATACACTTACACTTCGACTACCATAAAAGCCTGGCAGCTGGCCAAACATAATTTTGATCTATCGGCAGAGCAGCAAGAAGCAGTTAAGACATCTTACTCTACCTTACACTAACATTTTAGCCAAACTATGTTCAAGTCCGAGATGACCTACTTATATTTCTGCTCTAAAGCATGCTACGGTCTCCCTTGTTACCTCACCTGCAGAAATTAGCAAACTGCTTCCTGACTACTATACATCCCTCTACTCTGATGATCCAACCGTTTAGATAACAGCGGAGGCTTTGCTAGCCAAAGTGCGCCTACATCAACTTAAATCCACCCACTTAGAGGCACTTAATGCCCCCATCTCCTTAATAGACATTCAGTTGACTATTAAATCATTATCCTTGGCCATGGCCCCAAACCCTTATGGGTATACTGCCAAATTTAAAAACTGACTAAAGCTTGTATCCCTGACACTTTGAAACATGTTTTTACCTCTATGTGGGAAGGGGGTCCGTACCTCCCTGCGGGAACTCAGGCACACATCAAACTTATATCCAAGAAAGGGAAAGAACCCCTGCACCCGGGCTCATATCAACCTATCTCTTTGATCATGTCAAGATTCTCCCTATGACAGGAATAACTTTGGGTGGGGGGCTTGTGGGACCCAGCTTACCTTGGAGAGCTCTGGAAACTCCTTGTCCAGCTCCACCGGCCCCTCCCATGTGTAAGTAACCCTGTGTATATTAGGGGCACAGGGTGACTGAGAACCCCAGTCAGGTCTGCCTAACCTGACTCCCAGTACAACCACACTGGACTCAGCATTTCTTTTTACCCCTGCAGCCTGGATTCTATATGTGTGGTTTGTGCTGAAAGAATGAAGGGGCTCTTTCACTTGGGGCATTAATATTTCTGAACAATATCCCTCAACAAAATATGAAGATAAATAATTTCACCTTTCAGACTGCTAGATTGTTTGAGGTGTTGCTGTATCCCATTGTTTTATTGTTTCTGTCTGCCTTGGGTGCAACCTATTATGAGATGTATATGTTTATGTGGATTAGCTGGGAGAGGGGAGGGGAAATTTCTCCAGCAGCCCCTCTCTGCTGATAAGGCAGTCTACTTTTGGAAAGTAGGGATGAGCCAAACACCCCCCGATTCAGTTTGCACCAGAACATGCAAACAGACAATTAATTTGTGTGAACATGCAAACACCGTTAAAGTCTATGGGACACGAACGTGAAAAATCAAAAGTGTTCATTTTAAAGATATGAAAGTTATTGCCATAAAAAAGTGTTTGGGGACCCAGGTACTGCCCCAGGGGACATGTAACAATGCAAAAAAAAGTTTTTAAAAAGGTTGTTTTTTCAGAAGCAGAGATTTTAATAATGCTTAAAGTGAAACAATCAAAATGAAATATTCCTTTAAATATCATGCCAGGGGGGTCCCCTTAGTCTGCCTGTAAAGTAGTGCATCTTTCTCATGTTTATAACAGTACTGCAGAAAAATTACATTTCTAAAGGAAAAAATGTAATTCAAAATTGCGTGCGGCTATAATGTATTCCAGCAATATACATAAAAAAATTATTGATAAAAATGTTTTTCCCCCCAGTCCATACCAGGCCCTTCAGGTCTGGTATGGGTATTAAGGGGACCTCCTCACCAAATCTTAAAAAAATGGTGTGGGTATCCCCCCAAAATCCATACCAGACTCTTATCTGAGCATGTAACCTGGCAGGCCGCAAGAAAAGGGGGGCCAGAGTATGCCCCCCCTCCTGAACCGTACCAGGCCACATGCCCTCAACATGGGGAGGGTGCTTTGGTGTCCCCCCAAAGCACCTTGTTCCCATGTTGATGGGGACAAGGGCCTCATCCCCACAACACTTGCCTGGTGGTTGTGGGGGTCTGCGTGCGGGAAGCTTATCGGAATCTGGAAGCCCCCTTTAACAATGGGGCACCTAGATTCCACCCCCCGTGTGAATGGGTATCGGGTACATTCAGGTTAGCAGGTACAGTTCCATAGCAAATTCAATCAGTTACATCAGCATCAGGTGCTTGATAGCTGCTGATCCAGGACTGATTTATTTTTATAAATGTGAGCCTATCAATGGAGTCTGTGGACAGTCGCACTCTTACTCGAACCTATCAGACCTTGGTGCTGAGGACTGAAAATTGTTTGAAGGCATCGATCAGCCAGCCACCTTCTCCATCGCCCTTCCTCTGACCTAACGAAGCCTCAAAAACACATTGTCCAGCACCAGGAAATGGTAACCTCCCAGGGTCTGGAAAGGAATCACACAAACTTTTCTTCAAGGCCTCTTGAAGATTTTTCATCCCCTGCTCCCTCTGTGAAGGCAGGATGAGTTTTGCAACATTACCCTTGTAAAGTGGATCAAGAAGGGTTGCCAGCCAGTAATGATCCCTCTCCTTGATACCACAAATCCTAGGGTCCTTTTGCAGGCTTTGCAAAATCAGGGAGGCCATACAGTGTAAGTTTGCAGAGGCATTTGGTTGCCAGCCAGTAATGATTCCTCTCCTTGATACCACAAATCCTAGGGTTCTTTTGCAGGCTTTGCAAAATCAGGGAGGCCATACAGTGTAAGTTTGCAGAGGCATTTGATTCTGAATCCTCTGGGTCACTAAAGATCACATGATCCATAACTACCACCTCCCAATAACTCCTTGGGTTTCTGGGGACTGAAAACCATCCCTTAAGACTGCTGCATATTATCTTCTACATCCATGCTGACACAATCCTCCTCCTCCTCTTCTACCAGTGTTTTTGAGGGCCCCACTGGAATGCTATCTGGATAAGGGGGCCTTGAGAGGAAAGGAAGTCTTCTTCTTCCTCCCACTGTTCTTCCTCAAGTGCCCTGTCCACAATTCCATAAAGCGTGTGCTCCAGCAGGAAGACTAGAAGGACAATGTCACTGATACATGCATTGTCGCTGCTCACCATCCTTATGGCCTCCTCAAATGGTGACAGGATAGGGCATGCATCCTTGATCAGTAGCCAATGGCATGGCGAAAAGAAGCCAAGCTCCCCTGACCCTGTCCTGGTGCCATACTCGCACAGGCACTCAGTGATTGCCTTCTGCTGTGTGTGCAGCTGCTGCAGCATTGCCAACGTTGAGTTCCACCTAGTGGGCATGTCACAAATGAGGCAGTTGGTGGGCAGGTTTCATTCCCTTTGAATGTCAGCCAGTCAAGCACTGGCATTGTATGACTGGCAGAAATGACCACAGACTTTTTTGGCTTGCCTCAGGAGATCTTGTAAGCCTGGGTACCTGGTTAAGAAACACTGCACCACCAAATTCAGGATGTGTGCCAAACATGGAACATGGGTTAAGTGTTCCTGTTGGAGGGTGGAGAGAAGGTTGGTGCCATTGTCGCATACAACCATTCCTGGCTGAAGCTGGTATGGTGTCAACCACCTCTGAGCCTGCCCCTGCAGAGCTGACAGAATCTCTGCCCCAGTGTGGCTCCTGTCCCCTAGGCATACCAACTCAAGCACTGCATGGCATCTTTTAGCCTGACTACTTGTGTAGCCCATTAAACGCTTATGGAGCACTGCTGATTCAGAGGACAATTCTGAAGAAGAGACTGTAGTGGAAGAAGAAGAAGAGGGGGTGGAGCTGACAGCTGTGGCAGAATCACCACTAGCTTTTTGGAGGCGTAGTGGTGGAACAACAACACTGAACCCTGTCCTGCATCCTTCCCAGCTGCCAGCAGTTACCCAGTGCACCGGGAAGGAAAGGTAACGTCCCTGTCCATGCCTTCTGGACCATGAGTCAGCGGTAATATGTACCTTACTGCTGACTGCCCTGTTCAACAAGGCCAAAACATTGTCTTCCACATGACGGTAGAGAGCCGGAATGGCCTTACTTGAAAAGTTATGCCATTTTGGAACCTGCCACTGTGGTACAGCACATTCCACAAATTCACGAAAGGGGGCAGAGTCTACCAGCTGAAAAAGCAGCAGTTGCAGTACTAGCAATTTGGTCAAGCTAGCATTTAGGCGCTGAGCATGTGGATGGCTGGGACCAAATTTCTTTTTACGGTTCAGCAACTGGGGTAGGGAAAGTTGCCTGCTGAAAGCAACTGGTGGTGTACTGCTAGCAGATTGGCTGGAAGTACTTGGGACACCTATTGCTATACCTTCATTTCTCTCAGTGCAAGTTTTTGAGAGGACTGGAGGTATAGTAGGGTTTGAGATCCCAGACGGGGAGCAAGGAGAAGTCCGCCTTTTTCTATCATGTGGGTCTTTCAAGTGCTGTTGCCAATGGACTGCATGGCAGGTCGTCAGATGCCTGGTCAAGTATTTGGTGCCCAAGCGGCTGCTGTTCTGGCCACGCTTGATCCGCTTCAGATATAGGTTGCAAACAGCAATGGTGCAATCTGCTGCACACGTGTTGAAAAAGGCTCACACCAAGGAACTTTTAAAAGTCAGTGGGGAGCTCTGCGGTGTAATGCAATAGAGTGGCTGGCCTTAAGCTGCCTCATTGGAGTTGTGCCTCCTCCTCAGTTTCCTACTCTCTTCTCTCAGGCACCCAAGTACAGTCATTGATCTCAACATCTCCTCCCTCCTCGTCACTGGAGCAAACTTGGCAGTATGCTGCAGCTAGGGGAAAAATGACTGCCAGTTTCCTGTCCTTCTGTGGCACCCCCTCTCTCTAAAAACCAAATTTTTCGATCTGCTCTATTTGCGGATGACATATTACTATTCTTCTCCAATCCACTCTCAGACTTTGGCAAGCTTCGGGAATTATTTGTGGCTTATCCGATTCCATTGATTGACCATAAGAATATCACATTATACCTATACATAAACGCTTATCTCCTAGAAGGGCTTGGTGGGCCCTTTTTTTGTCAAACTTCAATTACATAGTCTCCTTCTTACCCAGTACGAAGAATATAAGGGCAGATGAATTGTTGTGGCAGTTTTCTTCCTCTTTCAAAATGGAATCTGTTCCTACTGTGATACCTCTGGACCACATTTTGGCCACTATTCACACTAGTCCCACTTCCCCTTTGGGTAATAGAATTTTGGCCTCTTAGATCCATTCTCCTCCTGAAAAACCTCATGACTGCTGCTTTTTCCCAAGAATCTCTGCACTGTTTTGCTCCAGACCTACCATTCTCCTAAAGCAGCTTGGCACTATATGGTCTATGTCTCAACAATTCTGGTGGCCTAGTCTCCCTGCTGATGTAACCGCCTTTGTAGCCATTTTTCCCGTGTGTGCTCAGAATAAAACACCCCAACACCTTCCAGTGGGCCTCCTACAACCCATTCCCAGTGGGGAGAGGCCTTGGACCCACTTGTCTATTAATTTTATTGTGGATTTACCCGACTCCCAGGGCAAAACAATTATTCTTATGGTGGTTTTTTGAAAATTTCACATTGTATTCTGCTAAAAAAGTTGCCTACGTCCACAGAACTGTCATCAGGTCTTTCAGTTACTTGGGTAACTTTAAGTTATCATCTTGGACAGGGGTAGCCAGTTTGTGTCCAGGTTTTGGCCTTTTGTGCACAGTTGGGAATTCAGCTTTCCTTCTTCTCTGCATGTCATCCGCAGTCCAATGGTGCCACAGAATGGGCAAACCAAGCCTTGGAGCAGTTCCTACATTGCTATATTTCTGACTAGAGCTGGGCGAACGGTTCAGCCCGAGCATCAGTTTGGGCCGAACACTGGCTGTTCGCCCTGTTTGGGAACACCCAGATTTCAGGTCCAGTATGGATTTTAAGTGGAATCCCATGCAAAAAAAAAAATGCTGTGGGGTCCCTCTTAAAATACAAACAAGACCCTTATTCGAACATGCAGCCTGGCAGGTCAGGAAAGGGGTCAGCAACGGATTGGAGGGGAAGACGAGTGAGCGGCCCCTCCCTCCTGAACCATACCAGGGCACATGCCCTCAACAAGAGGGGGTGGGTGCTTTGGGGTGGGGGGGCTCTGTCCCCCCACCCCAAAGCACCTTGTCCCTATGTTGATGGGGGCAAGGGTCTCATCCCCACAACTGCCCCTTTCTGATGTCACTGACCCAGCATGCACTGATGTCAGAAGGGGGTGGTGCCACCAGGTGACACAGCCAGGTGGCCCCACCCCTTACCTATATAAGAATTGTCAAATGGCTTAGCCTACAGTAGGCGGCCAGTCTTCATGGACCCTAAAACCTTTGGTGTACAACCGCTATACCACCTCGGTACCACACCCTTGCCCGGTTCAGGTTGACAACTATGAGGAGTATGAGATACAATCTATCATTGACTCCTATAGGTTTTGTGGACCCTTACAATATCTTGTTCACTGGGGGGTTACGGTCTGGAGGAATGCTCTTGGGTCTCATGCTTGGACGTACATGCTCCTGCCCTCCATGGGCAAGGGTCTCATCCCCACAACTGCCCCTTTCTGATGTCACTGACCCAGCATGCACTGATGTCAGAAGGGGGTGGTGCCACCAGGTGACACAGCCAGGTGGCCCCACCCCTTACCTATATAAGAATTGTCAAATGGCTTAGCCTACAGTAGGCGGCCAGTCTTCATGGACCCTAAAACCTTTGGTGTACAACCGCTATACCACCTCGGTACCACACCCTTGCCCGGTTCAGGTTGACAACTATGAGGAGCATGAGATACAATCCATCATTGACTCCTATAGGTTTTGTGGACCCTTACAATATCTTGTTCACTGGGGGGTTACGGTCTGGAGGAATGCTCTTGGGTCTCATGCTTGGACGTACATGCTCCTGCCCTCCATGCTTTCTATAGATATTTTTCCCTAAGCCTGGTGCCCCCCCGATGGGGAGGGGTCATTGAGGAGGGGGTACTGTAAGGCTGCTCAGCTGTCGGTTAATTAACAGCCACTCATTGTTTACACAGTGACTCACATGGTTACCATTACCTGCCTCATTAATTCAGTCTACAGCCAGAACCTTTTGGCTATTCAAACAGCTTTGCTCTGTGCCCTTGTGTGGTTTTTGATCACCAGTGTGTTCCTGTGTATGACTTGGTCTGGCTGACTTCTCTTCCAATACCTGTTCCTGTTTTTGCTCCTAACTAGGCTGGCTTTTGGCTTCCTGACCCTGACTTTTCTGATTACCCACTCTGGCATCCAAACCCTGGCTTCAGTTCTTGACTATGTTCCTGAACTGTTATTTTTTGATATTTTATTAAAGGTGTGATTTTAACTGCATTTTCTGTCTCCACTTGGTTTATGGTTCCCAGCAGGTAACTACCCAGTCATATGACAACCTGCCTCCACAATACAGTGAGTTCTGGGATGTCTTTGATAAGAATGATGATCAAGTACCACCTCATCGCCCATATATTTATCCCATTGAGCTGCTTACAGGGGCAGAAATACCCTTTTGCTGCCTATTCAATCTGTCAAAACCTGAATTAAAGGTGCTCAGAGAGTAGCCTGATGAGAATTTAGGGCTTTATCAGACACTCAACATTTCCTGCAGGAGCAGCCCTGATCTTTGTTGAAGAGAAAGACTCCACCTTGTGTCCATGCATCGATTACGGGCACCTGAATAAAATCACTATTAAAAACTGTTATTCACTTCCCTTGGTCACTAAAATGTTGGAAAGACTCCGGGGGTTACTTACGAAAGGCAAATCCACTTTGCACTACAAGTGAAAACTACAAGTGCAAAGTGCACTTGAAATTGCACTGAAAGTGAACTTGGAAGTGCAGTCGCTGTAGATCAAAGGGGGACATGCAAGGAAAATAAAAAACAGCATATTAGCTTGTACATGATTGGATAATAAAATCAGCAGAGCTTCCCCTCATTTCAGATCTTACCCTCAGATTTACAGCGACTGCACTTCCAAGTGCACTTTCAGTGCAATTTCAAGTGCACTTTGCACTTGTAGTTTGCACTTGTAGTGCAAAGTGGATTTGCCTTTCGTAAATAACCCCCTCTGTCTTGCCAAAATCTTTACAAAAATAGACTTTTAGGCAGTATATAAACTTGTTCGCATTTGTCAAGGAGATGAATGAAAAACCGCCTTTAGCATTTCAAGTCCTTGGTTATGCCTTTTGACCTTTGCAATGCAGCTGCAACTTTTTAACATTTCAGCAACAATTATTTTCGAGATATGTTGGACCAGTTTGTGATTGCTTATCTGGATAATTTTTTCCGATAACCTGGAGAAGCATCGCAAGCATGTTTGTACTGTCTTGGAAAGATTAAGGAAGAATCTCCTTTACATTAAATTGGAGAAATGTGAGTTTCAACGAACCAAGATCCATTTTTTGGGGTATATTATTTCTCCAGAAGGAGTAAACATGGGCCAGTGACTAACAATCACCAGCTCACTGAAGACTGAGAACTGAGCAATCAGCATCTTTGAGCGCTCAGTTCTCGGTCTTAGAGGAGGTTTGGGACAGATGCAGCATTGCACCAAAGTCGCATCCACCTAGGTAAGTATGTATGTTTTTTTTGTTTTTTAATCCCATACTTCTCTTTTAACCTAGCCCCTGCTGAGGGCTGGTCTTCCTCTTCTATCTCTTATTTAGGTATTGCCCTCCCCTCAAATATTCAGTCATGATTTCAGCATTATAACACCCCAATTGTACTTACAATTTGGCAGATGCCTAAATTATGGTCTTCTTTTATATATATCATTTTTGGGTAGGGTTATCACCATTAAAATGAATCTGCTCCCTAAACTAATTACTTAAAGTATTTAGGGTTCTTCCGAGTCAAATCTACAAATCTTATCTCTTGCAAATTCAATTTGACCTTAAAAAATGTGTATAGCATAATAAACCACCTAGATATAATGGATCAAACTTGTATCACTCTCATAAACAAGCAGGTTTAGGTTTACCATAGATATATCATAGTTTTACTACAGTGCCTTGAAAAAGTATTCATACCTCTTGAAATTTTACACATTTTGTCATGTTACAACCAAAAACATGAATGTATTTAATTGGGATTTTATATGATAGACCAACATAAAGTGTCACATGATTGTGAAGTGGAAGAAAAATGATAGATCGTTTTCAACATTTATTACAAATACATATCTGAAAAGTGTGTGTGTGTGTGTGTGTGTGTGGGCATTTGTATTCAGCCCCCTTTGCTCTGATTCCCCTAAATAAATATAGTGGAATCAATTGCCTTCAGAAGTCATCCAATTAGTAAATAGAGTCCACCTGTGTGTAATTTAATCTCAGTATAAATACAGCTGTTCTGTGAAGCCCTCAGAGGTTTGTTAGAGAACCTTGGGGAACAGACAGCATCATGAAGGCCAAGGAACACACCAGACAGATCAGGGATAAAGTTTCTGAGAAGTTTAAAGCAGGGTTAGGATATATGAATATAATTATTGGACAATTTTCGGAAACAGACAGGGTTCTCACAATCCTTGGAGTTAATTAGAAAATAGAGAAGGAAAGAGACAGAGCTCTTTCCAAGTAAATAGGATTTTAAGGAGATAGTGTGTCTGTTGCAGAGGTGAGCACCAAAGACAACAATTATTAAAAAGGTATAAATGTATTAAATAGTATCAAAAATAAGGTAAAAACAGGAAGCAGCTAAAATACATAATTTGGACCATAAATTGTAGGTATATGAAATCAGGTCAGATACATAGATGTGCAGAAATAGCCAACATGTTTTGCAAAGCGCTTCATCAGTGCTGTGTATACATCTATGATTTAATCTGTATTGCATGAGACATAAACATGTCATTAATACATCATGTGACATACAATTTGTAAAGAGAACTCTAATGCCCCGTACACACGGTCAGATTTTCCAATGGAAAATGTCCGATCGGAGCATGTTGTCGGAAATTCCGACCGTGTGTGGGCTCCATCGGACATTTTCCATCGGATTTTCCGACACACAAAGTTGGAGAGCAGGAGATAAAATTTTCCGACAACAAAATCCGATCGCGTCAATTCCGACCGTGTGTGGCCTGTTCCGACGCACAAAGTGCCACGCATGCTCAGAAGAAATTCCGACACGGAACACCTCGGTCTGGTAAACTTAGCGTTCGCAATGGATACAGCACTTTCGTCACGCTGCAATGGTTTAATACAGCGCACTCTCTTCTTCTTTATAATGTGACAAGAATGAAGTGGTTTTGCTGCTCATATTCACACACACTTCTCACAAACTTATTTCGTTACTATTTAGCGGGATTCCCTCAATATATTTTTATTTCTCACATCTGACAACATTATTTTGGTGTTTTTTTGTTTTTTTTTTGTCTTTAATGTAGATTTTTTTTTTGAGTTTGTATTTTTTTGAAGGGTGTTTTTTTTTTATTGGATTTTTATTTGTACTCCCGAAAATGTTTGTGAGTGTGTTTTTTGTGTCAAGTTACCACAACACCATTGATATGTTGTTCTATTTAATCTGTAGGATTGTTTGGTGTTGTTGTCCCTTGTTAATTTCACATTTTATGTTAGAAATGTGCCTGAATCATCACCAACAAACTGTCCTTTTGGATTAAAACACACAGGAGAGTATAATTTCCCTAAAAAAATTTTTATTAAGGGCTCACAACTAAACAAAGAGGGAGGCAACGCTGGAGAAACTGCAGAAATTGGCGAAGCCTTGGACCCCCAGGGCAGACATCAATTATTTTAAAGCAAAATTGGTGACTTAGGAGTCCTTATCTAAGGGAGGGCAGTCTGGTCCAGAAGTCCCAGAGATCCGGAAAGCAGCAGATGACATCTATGTCCCCAGGCTGTGGTCATACGAGAGACTGCAGCTTTTGTCAGACCAGACTGAACCCAGGTCATTACTCTCTGGTCTTCCTTCCACGCTTCCTTCCACGTTGTGGCTGTGGTGGTGGAGTTGTGGCAGCAGGAGGAGGAGGAGGATGGTCCAACTCAATCACGTCGGTCTTGGGTGTTAGTTCCCCACTCACCCCCTTACTTAGGACTTTATAAAGCAGGTCCTCACATAGTTTGCGTTGACCCTCCTGCATGCCCTGCAGTTTGGTGGCAGCTCTTTTATTATATGGAAGGCGGAGGGGAGGAACCTGCGATTCGGTCAGGCTGTGACTTGTCCCAGGCTTCTCTTGGCTGACACTTAGCCCCGCCTCCTCCTGGCTGCCACTAATCCCCACCTCCTCCTGACTGCCACATTCCACAACCTCCTCCTGGCTGAAGTCTTCCTGTGTATGAAAAAGGGACATAGTTTTAGTTTTTTATTCATCAATCACACACAATTTTCACCTTCTGACTGTTGCAAATTGAATGTTAACAAATATAACAGACTAGCATTCTGAGCCCAGCATTTTTGTTACTTTTACCAATTTTGGGTGCCCACTACTGTCTATTAATATGTAAAACACTTTTTTTCAATCACCAATTAGTGATCAATAATAACATCTATAGTAAACATCATTTATTTATTGACCAGAAATCTGTAGAAGAATGCTATACCTGACTCCAGCTGGGCTCCTCCACTTCTTCCTGGCTGGAAGGCCCAGGTTGGACATCGGAAGCCTCAGCTGGGGTGGAAGAAAGAGTGGAAGGAAGAGTAGAGAGGGATTCCCTGACTTCAGTGTGGTCTGACAGAAATCGCAGTCTCTCATAGTACCACAGCCTGGGGACATAAACGTCATCTGCTGCAGCTCCAGATCTCTGGGAATCCGTGACCTTATTGCGCTCCCTAAGATAAGTGCTCCTCAGGCCACCAATTTTGGTTTTTAAATAAGGGATGGTTGCTGTGGGGACCACCGGCTTCACCAACTCCAGCAGTTTCTCCAGCGCTGTCTGCCTTTTTTGTTTATTGTTGTAATGAGGATGTCTCACTTGCCACAGACAGGGCAGCTCCCTGTACTTGTCTATGAACAGGGGAAGGAAATTGTGGTCATTGAACCCATCAATTTTCTCTGCAAGACACAACACAAGACAAACCCTAAGGTCAGGCCAAACTCCCCTAATCTTGTTAAAATATAGGCTTCCATTTCGAAGCAGTATAGGCGCAAGTTTAGATCTTACCTTCGTTATCACGATCGGTGCCTCCGATGCTCCTTCCTCCGCTCACAGATCGCACATAAGACGTACACGTGTTACGCTTTATGCACACTGTGCATGCGTGTAACTCCACCCGCCCCTGACGTTCTTTCTAGTCTATTCCCTGCTCCTTTTCGTTCTGCGCAGTGGGGGAAGAGCACATGGCGGATACACAGCAGGATCGTGATAATTGTAACAACGAGGAGGAGGAGGAGGAGGAGGAAAGCCCGGATCCTGAAACGTCCCAATCCAGAAGGAGATTTAAGGCCGCAAATATGTCCTTTGGGGAGATGTTGGAGATGGTGGACATCCTGAAGAGGGCCGACTATGATGGAAAGTATGGACCTTACCCCAACCCCAATGTCAGAAAGGCCAAGATCATGGCGAAAGTAGTCAAGAGTCTGCACAGGAAATTCAGGGAACGACGTTCGAAAGATCAGCTCAGGAAGTGGTGGTCGGACCTCAAATTCAGAGAACATGAGCAGTACAGAAAGATCCGGAGAGTGCTGCAAAAAAGTAAGTAGTTGTGCTGTGTTCCTATTCTTTTGATGTTTATTACGTTCGTGCTGCTCCATGTGCTTTTAGAAACTGTTGTACAGTTTAAAATGGCAACTTTCATGTTCATGGGCACATTATTCGTTCGTATCAAACATTTTTCTTTCGGACTATAAAATACCATTGTTTAGGCCATATGCATTTGGCCACATTTTTTAGGGCCTACTTGTATGAAACTAATTTGGTTGTGTAGATGGCTTTGTTACTAGAATGAAATGCAAACTAGATTCTGTGTAAGGAGAGGACACTCAGCAGCTGTTTTCACATCTGGACACTGGAGCACTAGTGTGGGACACAAGAACACCATTTTTATTAGGGGGCCACGCAGGTGATCCAGTGTATACTATAGGGGGGGCTACATCTGTGAAGCTTGTACCAAACAGGTAAAGTATTGAAGCTTGACAAAGGACACTGAAAATGCTACATTTTGGAACTCTGCTAAAATTGCCAATTGTACCCCACTTCCAAGCAATGTTTACTATTTCTAGTTCTGCCATCAAATATCTGTGTGCTAAGTATACCTTTTTTTTTTCTTTACAAAGGGAAGAAAAGACTCGGAGGACACCCCTCATCCGAGGAGACCAGAGCCCACCCCCCTCTCGAAGAAGGGGAAATCCCCCAACACAAGCTGAGCAGGAGGAAGAAGACATGGTGGAACTAGTCACCACAACAGGTGAGTGTCTGCAATCACAGGCTCAGGTAACAGATGGATGGCGGCATATTTTTGAGACCTAATTTTTTTTGGGGTTCCTCTCTTTTTAGGTGATCGTGATGTTGTGGATCCAGATCCTTTCACATCCGAAGGTGCCCAGATCCTGATCGGGGAGATCATGGGGTGTAATTGACAATTGGAAAACCTCAAGAAAAACATCAATGATGTTATTCAAAAACAAAAAAACATCATTGATGTTTTGGGGCGAGTTTAAAGCCCCTCCAAAACCCTTTGTTTTTTGGTGTGCTACAATGTGCAAAATGTTTTTGTGATTTTTCACAAAACCAAAATTTGGAGGATGCACACAGTATGTCAACATGTGCTATCTGCCATCACAGGAGATCAATGGACGTGTTTTGGAGGTGCAACGCCTTCCTCAATAATAAAGTAGAGGTGAAGAAGGGGTTTCTCATCCCAAACACGTCCCTTGATCCCCCATGATGGCAGGTTGCACATGTTGACATTCATAAACTGGTGTGCATGTTCCAAATTTGGCTTTTCCTGGGGTGACTTCACCCCATCTGAACGCAATATCAAACACAGTTCATAAATACTCATGTCTGATATTGCCTTCAAATTCTAGCAAATGTGAACTTTGTAAGTTCAAGATTTGTGTCTTTCTTGTTGGTTTTACACAGGCCTGTTTTATCTTAAATGGACACTTCTATTTTTGATAAAATCTACCCCAAAAATTGTTATACACCAAACATGTCAGTTTGTTTGAAAAACCTTTGGTAAATGCACATGTGATTGTGCAGGTATAAAAAAGTTTGTTAATCAAGAATGTGTGGAGTATTGTCTCAACGCTCCAACACTTTTGGGGTGATGTCATTGCTGTTTTCAGAGAAAATGGGGGTTATTTCCTAAGGGCAAATCCTCTTGGCACTACAAGTGCAGTTTCAGTGCAGTTGCAAGTGCACTTGTAGTAAAAAGTGTCTTTGCATTTAGTCAATAACACCCAACAGTGCTTTGTATAAGGTTACACAATCACGCCATTTTCAGGACTCCCCACATTTCTGTCAGGGTCAGCTAAAACAAACACAAGAAGTAAATGTCCACAAAGATTTTCTTTTGTTTGCTTTTTTATTATAAAAAGGCTTCACATATTTGCTGGCATATTGATGGCCCCCCTACCCGCAAAGAACTCCAGGTATCGTAACCGGACATCACGGGCACTCAGGGAGGGCAAGCCAGGATGTCCGCTTTCAAGCGCCATCAGTGTTGTTTCAGGTATCACTCTGGCCTCAGGCCCAACAGAGCCAGCATAGTTGGCCGAATGTTTCCTTAAAAAGTTATGGAGAATACAGCACGCCATGATGATATGATTACGTTTATACTCCACCATATGGATAGGTGTCAGAAATAGGCGGAACCGGCTGGCCAGGATTCCAAATGTGTTCTCCATCACTCTTCGGGCTCTGGCCAGCTGGTAATTAAAAACCCTCTGTTCCGGGGTGAGGGTCCTCATAGGGAATGGCCGCATAAGATGGTCCCCCAGCACAAACGCTTCATCAGCAACGAACACAAATGGGAGTCCTTCCACATTGTCCTCTGGAGCTGGCAAGTCCAAGCTGCCATTCTGGAGACACCTGTAGAAATCCGTCTGGGCGATGACTCCACCATCGGACATCTGGCCATTCTTCCCCACGTCCACATACAAGAAGTCGTAATTAGCCGACACCACCGCCAACATCACTATACTATTGAACCCCTTATAGTTTAAATAGTACGACCCCGAGTTGGGTGGTGGGACGATGTGGATGTGTTTCCCATCAATTGCCCCTCCGCAGTTAGGAAAGTCCCACCGCTGGGCAAAGTGGGAGGCCACAGTCTGCCATTCCTGTGGCGTGGAAGGAAACTGTAGAGGAAAAAAAAAAATTACTATTTTGGCACATAAACATGGCAAGCAGATTAGACACAAACATTCTTGGCCAACCTCCAGATAGCATTTAGTAAGGGGAATGTAACAACGCCAAAGTATAAGGTACACCTATCATATTCCCCCCCTTCTCATGGGCCATTTCTAACATTATGGGGTGTGTGGAAATCTTGGACAGGTAACCCTCTTCACTTCATTGAGAGATGAATGCCTAAATACAGGGTATTACTTGGAACAGGCCCTCCTTAGTTACACTATTGGCAGCCCACTGGACAGGTAAGAAGTGTCCGAATACAAAGATAGAAATACACACTGTACACATTTGAGGACATTTGGACATTCTGCTATTACCTGTCAAGATAATAATAGGATACAAAAACTTTTAACAGTACCATTTGAAAGTATTCAGGCAGGCCCTTGCACTACATGCTTTGGGGAATTCATCCATAAATCAGAGCACAAAAGAGATGGGTATAGTGTGTATGGGTTTGGCAAAGTCAGCAGATAGATGATTGAGGATAGAGAATTGTGATCAGCTGACTTAGCAGTTGGGGGAGGGAGGGATTTGGGGACACCACAAAAAATAAGCCTCTGCCACTCTGCCAGAATTTAAAGGTAAAATAACATTTCGAAACATTTTAGGGGGTGTTTGGGGTAAAGCACTACTATGGAGCTGATAAAATACATTGTTAAGTGACTACATGAGGTGAATATAGGGCCAGGAGAGACCATGCTGGGGAGGTTAGTGAAGGACAATCTGTATGAAGGCACTAAAAAATTAATTACATAAAAATCCAGCATGCATGAGGACAAAGGGGACATTCACAGCATATTACAATCATGGTAATTAGGGAATGAGGAAAGAAATACAATATATTATCACACATTAAATACAATGAAATGTGATATTAAAGGATAAAAATCTTACCTTCATATACTCCTTCTGCAGGACCTGGATGATGGCAGAACAGGTCTCTGGGATGATGATACCCAGAGCCTGGGGGGAGATGCCTGTCGAGAACTTCAAGTCCGGCAGACTTCTCCCTGTCGCAAAATACCGCAGGGTAGCGACCAACCTCTGCTCCGGAGTGATGGCTTGCCTCATGCAGGTATCCTGCCTGCTGATATAGGGGGTCAGCGAAGCCAACACGGGGTCTGTCATCCTGAGAAAGTTCCTGAAATCATCAGGATTATTCTCACGGATCTCACGGAGCAAAGGCATATGAGAGAACTGGTCACGCTGAATCAACCAATTCTTGGTCCATGAACTCCTCCCCACCCTGTTCATGGACTGGACTTGTGTCAAGGTCAGGACCCCAACACCAAGCCCCCACACAGCACGAACTCTACGAGGAGTACGCATACGCAACATGGCTAGAAAATGGTCGGCTGTTCAGAACGAAGTAACAGAACGCACTGAAGAACAGCAAGGCCTGTGAAGAGCGACCTGAAAAACAGTAACGAACGAACAAGAATACAATGACTAAAAGTCACGCGGAACTTGCTTGCACGCACTGAAGAGCAGATACAAACCCACAAGCACAAACTGAACGGCAGAAAACGATCTGAAAACCACGAGTCTGAAAAAGCGCGAATCGTCTCTCACCAAACTTTTACTAACACGAGATTAGCAAAAGGAGCCCAAAGGGTGACGTACTTGGTTCTGAACTGGCCTTTTTTAGTCTCATCGTACGTACTTGACGTCACCGCGTTGTTGGCGATCGGAAATTCCGACAACTTTGTGCAACCGTGTGTACGCAAAACAAGTTTGAGCCAACAGCCGTCGGAAAAAATCCTAGGATTTTGTTGTCGGAATGTCCGAACAAAGTTCGACCGTGTGTACGGGGCATTACACTTCATAAATATGCAATATCAATAGAGATTGAGTATGCTCACCTGGTCCTTTTACAGTAGAGAATTCAGTAGAACCTCAAAAAACACCCATCCTGATGCACACTGAGTGGGGTTCAATACCGATGGAAGCCAGGTCCAAATGGTATAGCCAGTGGGAAAACTGGATTGTGGTCATTGCCGAGATCATATTTGATAAACAATCTAGTTAAAATAGATTGCAAACTAGTAATCAGGATAGTAATGGTGGACCAGCAATCAAATTTTCTAATAGTTATAATTTAAGGTGGTACGCACAACAATTGTGTTGTAGTAACACCAAAATAGGTGATCATAGCATCTGCTTAGTATTAATAAGGTAGTATGGATAGGAAAGAAGACACGGTGGCTAGAATTAATTAGTCACATAAAATGTAGTGATATTTGCCACAAAATATTGTATAACATTGGTTTGCATTTATGTTTATCTATGTTAATGTTAAGGAAGAGGCAAATGGGGATCTAGGGATCCAAGATATATAGTTTAAATGAACAAGTATTAGATCAAGATATATAACAAAGAATATATATAAGCTACCTGAGGAGCTAATATAGTGATAAATTACTTCCTTGTTCATTCATAACAAACGCTGGTATAAGGGATGTGTGCCATCTCCCTCCAGCCTACACCTTGCCCACAACAACCATTAAAATATTGTAATATTAATGTGCAACTATGTTTGTATTGTAAATGTTCTTCGACCTTCCACATGCTTCCACGTTATCCCTGATGAAACGGTTGTTGGTTGCGAAACACATTGGAACAGACCAGTGGGATATATCAGCATCAACTTTGGAAACTATCCACATGTTGCTTTTATGATATTGATTGTAACTATACAGGGGTTGTTCTTAAAGACCTTAACTGCTTGCCGGCAATGGTATTACCAATGTCATTGATATTAAAGGGGGCAATACACGGTATTAAGGACTTGGGTATGTAAACTTTTGATCAGGGTCATTTGGGTAGTTTCTGTTGCCATTATGATTTAAAAAGAGTAAACATAGTTAACTGATAATATTCATATTCTTTGAAAAATGGCCAAGAAATCATAAATTCTGCCAGGGTATGTAAACTTATGAGTACAACTGTATTTGTTTCTATTCTATTATTTTATTTTCTATTATATTATTTTCTATTCTGTTCCAGTCTTATATCCATATATTAATTTCTATTCTACTCTATTGTATTCTTTTCTTTACTATTCTACCTATTCTATTATTTTATATTAAATTTTTTAATGTTCTATTATTGTATATTCTATTCTGTTTATTTTATTATATTTGATTCCTTTATTCTCTATTCTATTCTGTTGTATTCTATTTCATTCCTTATTTTCCTATTCTTTTTTATTATGTTCTATTCAGCAGCATGAGTAGGAATCATAATCCTATTTCGCGTTTATACCTTTTATACCATTGCAATATGTTTCCATTTCAAATTCAAATTCATTTTCAAATCTGACTTTGAAAACAAAATCAAATAATTTGTTTTGTTATAATCTATTTTGTATTTGTTAAAATTCGTTACTATTGTGATTCAGATATTCAAATACATACAAATCTCAGAATATTAAAAATTTTGTCAGAATTGTAATTATTAACAAAACAAAATGCACATGTCTATTTCCAACTAGTTTAGAGGGGAAACTCTAAAATGAGTGGAAGCTCCGCTGATTTCTATCATCAAATCATGTGCAAGCAAAAATTCTGTTTTTATTTTCCTTGCATGTGATTGAATATTCTTTGCAAAGTGAAGCTTTACCTAATTTACTAAGCTCTGGACGAAGTGCACTTGCAGTGCACAGTATATTTGCCTTTAGTAAGTTAACCCCAGTTTACACCAAAACACTGGCTAGGCACACAGTTAACCTTTTGAACGCCCTAGATGTTTAACCCCTTCCCAGCTAGTGTCATTAGTACAGTGACAGTGCATGTTTTTAGCACTTATCATTGTATTAGTGTCACTGGTTTCCACAAAGTGTCAAAAGTGACAGGTATTCTTTTGTTTATAGCTCAAAAAATAAAAAAACACAGTGGTGATCAAATACCACCAAAAAAAGCTTTATTTGTGGGAAAAAAGAAATACATTTTATTTGGGTACAGAGTTGCATGACCATACAATTATCAGTTAAAATAATGCAGTGCCGTATAGCAATAATTGTGTCAAGTGGTTAAACATACGATGTGGTTGAAAATGGAAAGCAACACCCACATTAATACTCTACTCTCTCATATCTGTAAACTTGAGTGCTCACACAAACAGTCTATAGCTCAATCTACCTACACTGAACTATTAGTTGCATGAGCATTTTTTTATATCAAAGAACCAACAACTTCTGCTTTACTAGTTCTCAAATAAACCAGGCAGTCTTCTGGCTGAAGTCCTCAAAGGGCACCATTCAAAATCTTATATCTTTCATATTACATTGCACACAGGGGCCAAAATGTCCACCTCAAATTCATAGCCTTTGAGTTATGTAACTTTTTCCTTGTCAAAAGAAGTTTATTGAGTATACAATGTTATAAAGATACATAAAGTAAGTTTACAAGGATCTATAAAGTAAGCTCATTGTTTTACAGTAGGGTTTATATAGGTAAATATCATGAAATTTAAAATATTAAACATTGGGTTCACATAAACCTAAATTAAAGATAAATATCATTTCCTTAGTTACTTTTGTAGGTATTTAAATGATTTATACCTACTATACATATTGTTTACAAGTAGAGTGTATATAGGTCAAATAAATTCTGATAATGAGCTTTAATCGTAAGGTGGAGAAAAGGAAAGAGAAAGAAGAAAAAGGGTTGAAAGGTAGACGTATGGTCCACAAGGTTGTCCCGCTCGTCAGTTTATTATTCTTTTTAGTTCTCTTTGAAGCCTTAGAATGGGTGTCTCTGTAAGTCATTTAATCTGTTACCATGGCAACAGGACAGAGTCATTGAAGTTTGACAGGAACTGTTGTTTTATCCAAGGATGCCAAAGTTTTTCAAATTTTGGAATTTGGTTTTGATCGATGGCTACCATCTTAGCATGGGACATTGTATTATTCATTCTGTGAATTGTTTCTGCTAGTACCAATGTAGGAGATTTCCATGCCTTGGCCACTGTTTGTTTTGCAGCCGTTATTAGTTGGATCATAAGTTTGAATTGAGAGAGTGTTAACCATTCCGGTTTTAGATTAAGTAAAGTTAAATATGGATCTGGTTGTATTATTTTTTTAAATATTCTAGATGCAATCACGAAGACTTCCTTCCAGAAGGTTTGGATTACTGGGCACGTCCACCATATGTGTAAATATGTGCCTATTTCTGGGCATCCTCGAAAACAAAGAGCTGAGGTATTAGGTGAATATTTTGCCACTCTAGCGGGTACAAGGTACCAGCGAGTTAGGACTTTATAATTTGTCTCCAGTGCTAAGATGTTGGGTGAAGATGACTTAGATGTGAGCCATATGTTAGACCAGTCCGTGTCTTCTAAAGTTCGTCCCAGGTCCTCCTCCCACCTTTGAACGTAAGAGGGTCTATTAAGATTTGCTACTCCATATAATTGATTATAAAGTGATGAAATTGTACCTTTAGCAAATGGATCTTTTGTACAGATTGATTCAAAAATGGATAATTGGGATAATGGTGTATCCCCCTTTAGGAATGGTGTATAGAAATTTTTGATTTGGAGATATCTAAATATCTCAGAGTTTGGTAGATCATATTTTTCTCTAAGCGATGGGAATGAAAGGAATGATTTAGATGCTATGAAGTCATTTAGTGTCTGAATGCCTGATGTTGTCCAAGCTTTAAAAGAATTTGGGTAGATCCATGCCGGATAAAAGGCCGGATTTCTGATAAAAGAAAGGAGAGGATTGTGTGGAGATTGTAACGGATATTTGGTTTTTAGTTTATCCCAGAGAGATAAGAAGTGTTTAGTTATGGGATTATGAATTTTAAAGCGGTCTTTAGGATCAAGCCATAATAAATTTGATATTAATAGAGGGTCATTTTCTGAAGCCTCTATAAATACCCATAATGGGATTTCCTGTTTTGCATGGTATTTGAACAGACTGGCCAAATGTGCTGCTCTGTAGTAGTTAGTAAAATTAGGGTATCCCAGGCCTCCTTTATTTTTGGGAAGGTGTAGTGTGTGTATAGGTATACGTGGTTTAGAAGAGCCCCATATAAACGAAGTTGCTCTTTTTTGTACTATTCTCAAAAAATAGGAAGGAATTGGAATAGGGAGGACTCTGAATAGATAAAGCAATTTGGGTAGAATAGTCATTTTGATTGCATTAATCTTCCCTATCCAGGATAAAGGAAGTTGCGACCATTGTTTTATTAGATTTGTGATCTGTCTTAATACAGGAGGATAATTGGTTGAGAATAAGTCAGAATGAGATGCTGTTAAATGAATTCCAAGATATGGGATTGATTTTTCTGCCCATGTGAATGGGAGTGCAGCCCTAGCCGGGATCAATTCCATGTTTGTGAGTGAAATATTAAGCATTAGGCATTTCTTAGGATTAATCATAAGGCCGGATAGGGCTGCAAATCCATCAAGAGCTGGTATTAAGTTAGGACCAGAGACCTGTGGTGATGATAGAAAAAGTAATATATCGTCTGCAAATATACATAATTTGTGTGTAATACCTCCTACTTCAATGCCAGTTATAGTTTGATTTGTTCTGATGTATTGGGCCATGGGTTCGAGTATAAGGGCAAATAATAAGGGAGATAATGGGCAACCCTGTCGGGTACCTCTTTCGATATTAAAGGCTTCAGATTTGTATCCAGCATATTTTATATAGGCTTTGGGTTTATTATATAATGCTTTGATCCATGTTAAAAAGTGGGGTCCAAAACCCCATTTTTGTAATGAATATTGCATATATTGCCAGGATACTGTGTCAAATGCCCTCTTAATATCGAGAGATAGAAAACATAAAGGGATTTTCCGTTTTTTAGCAATATGTGCCAATAACACTGCCCTGCGTATATTATCGCCTGCCTGTCTATTTGGCATGAAGCCTACTTGATCTCTATGTATTAATTTTCCTATAATGCTATTAAGGCGTTTTGCTATTATTTTTGCTAATAATTTAATATCAAGGTTTAACAGAGAGATAGGCCAATAATTCACACAGGAAGTATCATCAGAAAGGGGTTTTGGGATCATACAAACAATTGCCATTAGTGTTTCTTGCCGAAAAGAATGTCCATCTAGAAGTTTGTTAAAAGTTTCAGTGAGAATGGGAGAGAGTATTTCTGAGAATGTTTTATAGTATAAAGCCGAGTAGCCGTCTGGGCCTGGTCTTTTGTTAAGTTTTAGGTCTTTTATGGCGTTAGCAACTTCATCTATAGTTATAGGCTCATCCAAACTGCTTTTTTGATTCTGAGATAACTCAGGTAAGGTTATTTTTGAGAAGAAGGATTCAGCCTCTGTAGGATTAAATTCATTGTTTGTCTTGTATAAAGTTGCGAGATGTGAGTGAAATTTATGGACTATTTTAACTGGATTACAAGTGTAAACATTTTTTGATGATTTCAAACGTATTGGTTTGAAAGATTTGTTAGTTGAATTTAATGCCCGAGCCAAATATGTACCTGGTTTGTTTGTATTCATGTAGAAATTGTGTTTGGAGCGTTTGAGGGATTTATCAACTGACTCAGTGAGAAATAGATCGTATTCCAATCTAGATTTTTCCAGATGAGATTTTGTACTCTGAGATGGATTATCTTGAAATGATATGTAGGCTGTATTAAAATTGAGTTCTAGTTTTTTTGCTAGATTTTTGCGTTCCCGTTTAAATAGTGCCATTTGTCTTTGTATTGTACCATGCAAGACAGGCTTATGAGCTTCCCACAGTGTTATTGGGGAGATGTCTGTTGTATTATTAATTGATATGTATTCCTTTAAAGCTTGTTCAATGGCCATCTGATGTAGTGGGTGTTTGAGCATTATGTCCGGGAAGTACCACGTTGGGTCATACGCTTTTGGTATGGCTGAGGCTATAGTAGTGTATACTGCATTATGGTCAGACCACGGAATCGGAATTATATCTGATGCAATAATTTCTGGTATCATTCCTATTGTTAGAAAAATATGATCTATTCTGGTGAAGGTTTGATGAGGGTGCGAGAAATAAGTGAATTTCTTTTTCATTGGGTTACTTTCTCTCCACGAATCTACCAGATTGTATTTGGAAAGAAGTTGAGAAAAAGGTAATCTAGAGGTTATTTTGGATGGTGTAAAAGGTGATTTATCTAGAAATGGGAGGAGGACCTGGTTCGAATCCCCACACATTATCACTGTTCCTATTTTGTGTGTATTAATCACTTGTAATATATGTGAGAGGAATGGTGTAGGTTGTTTGTTAGGAGCGTAGTAGGAAATCACTGTGATTGCTGTATCCATTATATAACCCATGAGTATCAGGTATCTACCTTCTGGGTCTTTAATTTCTGATGATAAGGTGAATGGTGTGGATCGGTGAAATGCAATTAGAGTTCCCCTTTGCTTGGTACAGGCAGAAGCCGTGTAAATTTGTTGATAAAAAGGAGAAATATATTTTGGAGTAGAATCTTTGGTGAAGTGTGTTTCTTGGAGGCATACTATGTGAGCCTTCTTGTTATGGAAAGTACGGAAGGCTTTGGTCCTTTTTTGAGGGACATTTATTCCCTGAACATTCAGGGAAAGTATATTTAGTGGTGACATGGCAATAGATCAAATAGTTTTAACTTACTTTTTGTTATGCAGAGCTGACTGCGCAGATCAACCTGTGTGGACTGAAGAGATGAATAGATAGAAAAGAAACCAGTGAATTCTGGAGTAAAGAGTAAACAAAAAACATATGAGATTAGATGATACATTGTATAAATTATTTTTTGCAAGTAATCACAATTTACCCGTGAAAGAGAATAAATATCTCTCTCAGGGGAATAAGTGCCTTCGTCACACTCCCACATAATATGGTTGGGAGAATGAGGAGGGCTAATGGGGGTACACGGATCTTCCGCTTACAGGAGAGAAGTGCTATGTCAAAAGACATCAAAATGATGTTTCATTAATTGGAGTGCAGAATATAGTTTTTGTTGAAATTATTTATTCCAGTGTGGTTGTATATGGTTAGTCTTGCCCTAGGCTAAATAATTCAGTTAGAAAGGTACTGTTAATAACTTTGTTATTGATGAAGATTGTTTGAATTATTTTGGGATTTTAACCCTTTTAGAGTAAACAATTACATATTTTATTCATATGTAACTGTTTAGATATGTTAACTCATAAAATTGAGGTTGTATTGCTTCAGATTAGAATAAACAAAAACATAATTCTAGGAACTAGTTAGGTAATAATGTATTTGTTTTAAGAAAAGAAAGAAAAAGCTTCCATTACTTCTGGATTATTGAACATATTTGTCCTAAAAAGTAATAAATCTATTGTTATTACCTGATAATATATAACTGAACAAGAATTTCCTTATTTCACTTATATATTCTAAGGCTATATGAATCAGAAGTAATAAGAAATATAACTGGAATGTAACATGATCCCACACAGTGTGTGACTATCAGAATGCAGTTACATTCAGTTATAAATACAGGTTTTTTATAGAGAACCATCTCTTAGTATAATAAATGAAGAGATATCAGGAATTAGGATGTCAGTCCATTGAATCTTCTTGGTCCATGGATGATGTGGCATAACGGCCTCTTTTGTGAGAATGATGATTCCCATTTTGTTCTGGAATTTTCTGGGTGCTGCCTGAAGGTGAAGATGATGCCATTCTTCTGCATGTGGGAGTGTTGCTGCTTGTGGGTTCTGTCAGATTTAATTTTAAAAAGGTTTGTTGTAGTTCCTCTGATGATCTGCTTCTGTAAATTGTACCTTGGTGGAAAGGGGAAGCCCCATTGATACATAATGTTGTGGCGTTGCAGTTCCATTAGTTGGCGTTTCATGGATCGTCTTTTAGTAATAGTAAGTTGGGATAGGTCAGCAAAAATTTGATAATTGTGTCCTTGAAAATTAAGTTCCTTTTTTTCTCTTGCAGCAATTAGTATTTGTTCTTTCGTTCTGTAATAATGAAATTTTGTGATTATATCACGTGGGGGTCCATCTTTCTTTTTGGCTGTGAGGGCTCTGTGTACTCTGTCCAGTTCTAAACGTTCAATAGGGATATCTGGCTTTAGTTCTTGTAATAGAGCAGTAATAGTAGATTGCAGGTCTATCACAGTTTCAGGTATTCCCCTTATGCGCAAGTTTGAACGTCTGGCTCTATTTTCGTAATCTTCGAGCTTAGTTTGAAGTATTAAATTCTCTTTTTTTAATTGTTCCAATTCTGTTATATTTTCTTGGGTTGTAATTTCAATTTCATCCATTTTTATTTCTAAGGCTGCGGTGCGGTTTCCCAGCTCTCTTATTTCTTTGGTTAGGCTTTTTGTTATTTGGTCTGAGGTTTGTTTTAAAGCCTTATGAAGCATCTTTTCAAATTGTAATAATATTACTGGGGATACTGAGGAGGCTTGTGGAGAAGTTTGTGAGAGGATTTGTTCTGTATCTGACTCAAATGGAGAGTCTTGCTGTGACATTTTCTGTCTGTGAGAGCGCCCTGATGCTGTATCTTGTGAGGTGACTGGAGCTGCTTCAGCTGCAGTGAGTGCCTGTGAGCTCTTTGTGAGGTGATTTTTATTTCTGCCACGGTTTCCTCCCAGTACCATATTTCCTTCCCAAACTTTCACAGTTTGTTCCCTGGGGCAAAAAGGTTCAAATGGATACCTTTTGAGCCTGCAGGCTCCGCTTTGTCCTTCTCTTCTCTCCTCAGCGGTGTGGAGCTCTAACAATGCATGTCTGCTCCGCTAGGCTCCACCTCCTGCCCCCCCCCGAGTTATGTAACTTTTTTAAACAAAAAAAAACATATAATCTTCCTCAAACACTGATCAATTAACAGCACAGGAGGCATGCTTTCTTTTAGAACAAGACCGTATACATATATATATCCACAACATAATTTAACGTGGTAATAAATACTGTAAAAACTGGAAAAGCCTTGGAACCTAATGGTCTTTCACTTACATATTATAAAACTTTCCCTTTATATCTTTCCCAACATCTAACTCCTATAATTCCATATTTCAGGGCAATCCCTATAGCCCTGTGTATTCTGCATCCTGAGGAAGACATCTAAAAGCTTTCTGAAGTTGTTAACACTCTCAGCTAGATCCACTTTCTGGGGGTGGGAGTTCTATAATTTTACTGTTCTAACAGTAAAGAACCCTTTCCACAATCTAAGATTAAATATCCTTTCTTCTTACCTCAAATTGTGCCATGTGTCCCTTTCAGGGATCTTAGATTAAACAGTTTAATATAGGTATTGAAGTCGCCTTTGACATATTTGTACATTGTGAAAATATTCCCTCCTAAGTACCTCTCTCCAGAGTGAATAGCTGTAATCTATGTAATTAATCATCATCAGGTAAGGTCCTCCATCCTACTTATTAACTTTGATCCCCTTCACTGATCTCTTTCAACATCTTTCCTGAGGATTGGTGACCAAAACTGAACTGCACTTTCAAGCTGAGGATAAACTAGTGTTTTGTAAAGTGTTTTGTAAAGGGGTAGAATCATTGATTTATCTCTTGAATGCATTTTAAATACATGAGAGTATTGTGCTAGCTTTGTTTGTGATGACTTGGCATTGCATGCTACTGCTAAGTCTGTGACCTACAAGATCATTTTCCCTCACTGATTCTCCCAGGGGAGCCCCTCCTAATGTGTATTTTGCATGTGGGTTTTTGGCATCCAAATACATAACTTTACATTTTTCTCAATATTGAACCTCCTCTGTCATGTTGCTATCCAACCCCCTATTTTGTACAGGCTTCCTGTAATGATGTGGCTTTCACCCACTGTACTAATAACATAGTGTTTTTTATTTTAGTTATATTTTAGTTATATCGTTGACATAGGAATGGCTAGGAAAAGTCTTGAATTTGGGAACAGCAATACAAACTTTACCCTTTCCCACCCCAGCCAGACTAAAAAAAAGTTTTGACTGGAGTTCCAAAAAAATCTATTCAGAGAAGGGAAGTATAGGTAAAATGTTTAAAATGAGGTTTCCTTTGAAGGGACACATGTCATGAATTTACTATGCTTTCTATTAAGTGCAGAAAAGAGCATGAGTTATTCTTTTTTCTCTTTTTACCAGAAATAGTTAATATCAAAGGTGCATTTGAAAGTTCCCTCTGAGTGACTTGTGCAGAGTTATATTTAATGTAATCCTCTACAGATGTGCTCCAAAGATTTGATTCTGTGCGTATAAGGTCATTTGTTGTAGACAGCATATTCTGAAGAGTACGGCATGCCCTCTCAAATCACTGTAGAGCCTGATAGATACTGAAGGGTCAGCTCAGATATTTGACAAGTGTTATATCTAGTATAACAGACACAACCTTAGCATTCATTTGCACCATGCCATTTTGCACCTCTCTCGTGTGGCAAATCCATATATTTAGTAATGTGAAGCACAATGGATCCTGCGGAAATCTCCACATTTCAAATAGTAGGATGACACTGGAAAAGCCCTCAGTTGCCATCCAAAACACTTAGATAATCCCTTACTGAGCTCTGTTCTCTTAGGGATTAACAACTGGCTGGGTGGGTAGAACTGGAATTATTAAAATTATATTAATATTTATATACTCTGCTGATCTAAACAAGCAATTGTAATTTCCAGGAAAAGCTTATACTGTCTTGTTCCTGGTAGCCAGGAATTGCCAGATACCAGCTGCCAGAGGCATTTAAATGATTTTTGGGCCTTGGGTAAAGTGCTGTTGATCTATGTACTATTATTGTTATTTATACATTATTATTACTTTTGTAATATATTTTTGATTTTTAAAGAGGATCTATCATCCTCCTTTTGTGAAGATAAATAAGGTTGTATCATGAGTGATTAGAAAAGCCATGCAGCTTTAGGATGCTGCTTTTGATTTTCACAGTTTAGCCTGGCTATTTATTTAACATAACCATAATTAGGTTTCTGGCTCTCACCTATACAGTTTAGATGATATCAGTAATACATAATATCATTTGATTTTCAGGCAAATAATTTAACCTAAATCTATTTGCCTACATATACAGTAGTCTTGTAGGAATATGCAGTCTGTCAAGTTCTGTGTGATAAAATCAGGACAATCTGTGAATTATGAAGATGTTTCCAATGTCAAGAGAACAAAGCATTTGAACACAGTTGTGATTTATAAATTGTTTATTCTTCTTTAACCACTTGCCTATTGGGCACTTTCATCCTCTTCCTTTGTAGGCAAATTTTCAGCTGTCAGCGCTGTTACACTTTGAATGACAATTGCAGCCCTGTACCCAAATGAAATTTTTATATATTTTTTCACACAAATAGAGCTTTCTTTTGGTGGTATTTAATCACTGCTATTTTTTTTTTTTGCTAAAAAAAAAGAAAAAAGTCTGAAAATTTTGAAAAATAAAAATGTCTTTCTGTCAGTAAATTTTGTAAATATGTAATTTTTCTCTTTCACAGATTTGCACTAATGAGACAGCACTGATGGGAACTGATAGGCTGCACTGATGGGCACCTATGAGGCGGTACTTGTGGGCACTGATGAGGCAGCACTGAAGGGTACTGATTAGGTGGCACTGATGAGAAGGCACTAATATGTCACACTGTTGGGCACTGATAGGGGGCACTGATGGGCACTGTTAGGTGGCACTGGTGGGCACTGATAGGTGGAACTGGTGGGCACTGATGGGCATTGATGGGCAGCACTGATGGGCAGCATTGATGAGCAGGCACTGATGGGCACTAAAAGGCAGCACTGACTGGCAGCACTAATGGGCACTGATTGGTGTCACTGATGGGCACTGATTGGTGTCACTGATGGGCACTGCTTGGTGGCACTGGTGGGCACCGATGGGGCTGTACTGTAATCAGGGCACTGATGATCAGTGTACTGATTACCTGTATACCGTATGCCTCCCCTGCAAGGAGATGCCACTGATTGGCTCTCCTAGCCACACACTCTGTCAGTGTGAGGGGAGGAGAGCTGGGTAAAGGGCATGTCCTTGTTTATGTGTCACCGGTTGTGATTGGACACAGCCGATCACATGGGTAAAAAGCTTGGGGTTGCGCCATTTCCTAGGAACACGGCACAGCCATGGTCGTTGCGCTGCACGCCCCCCATCATATGACGTTGTCCCAAAACAAGAGCGCATCCCGCCCACTGTCATTTTATTATATGCCCGGCAGGATGTGGTTAACATGGACAAATCTGAATAAATATATTTAAAGCAGTATTAAACCCAAAACCATAAAATGAATACAATGCAGCTTACCAATCATTAGAGCGGTTGTAATTTTCTTTTTTTAAGCTTTTTTCCCTGTTTTTACCTGGTGATCCTGCCAGTAACACACCTCCTGTATTAGAGTACCCCCACTCCAAAAGAAGGTGCCCAATGGCACAACAGACAGCAGCATTGTCAGTCTGGGTGTAGGGAAGTATTAGATGTACTAGCAGATTTAATTATGCTAACAAATTGAAGCTAAACTCCAGCTAATATGTTATAATCAGTTGTAGCAAATATTTTTTTTCCTTTTGGAATAAAGGGTTTACAAAAATAAAAATTAAAAAACTGATAATTTTAATTTTCAATAATTTTTATTGGTTTTATATGCATGGAAAAAAAGTATGTTCGAAAAAGGGAACGTTTGGTACATATGACTTAAACAATGTGTATAAATTGGCCAACGTGGCCTAACAAACAGTGAGATAACATGTGACTTAATTATAGGATACAGCATAGGTTATACATGTGTAATTGCTAAAAATCATTTTGTCAGCAAGCAACGCAAACTCTGTTATGTTCCCAAGTCAGAATGGTAAGCATGTTAGTGGGTTGGTGATGAGCATGGGTTTGTCGCCCATGAGCTAATGGAGAGGAGAGTGAGATGAAGTTCCCCCAGCCACCCCTAAAGGGATCATGCTGTGGGTGGGGGATCCCCCTACCCCTCGATTCCTTTAATATTCGACTCAAATCTCTGCTTAGGAGAGTAATGTGCGAGGAAGTATTGTTTAGATATATTAGTATATCAAAACGGGTAAAATAACTACTGATATATAGTTACATAGTTAGTCAGGTTGAAAAAAGACACAAGTCCATCCAGTTCAACCTTAAAAACAATAAATAAATAAAATAAAATAAAAAAAAAAAAAAATATCCAGAACTGAAACTTGGTTGCTGGGAATGGAGCGGAAGTGAGCTCAGATAGCCTAGAGAGTAAGAGGTCCAGAGAAACTTAGCTCTAGTGTTGCTGTTCCATGCACTTCTGATGCGTATTAATAAGTCAGGATCGGCCTTGTCTTGTATACATTGTCGTGGATCGGGGGGAGAAAAATTAGGATAAAAGAGTAGGAGAGGAAAGGGTGCAAGGAAAGGGGAGTGAAAGGAGATGGGATAAGAAGGAGGGTTCAGTAGGGTCATCCATGGCGATATTCATTCAGAGGGGTCGACACCTGGATATAAGGGGATATGACAGTATTTGGCCCAGTGTTCCCAGGTGAGTTGAAATATACGGGTTTTGTCTTGTATAATGCTGACTATTTTCTCCTGCACCATGATCCAGGATATTTTATGCTTCACCGCTGTGATCGGAACCAATGTTTTTTTCCAATGGGCAGCTATTGTAATTTTGGTGCCCAACAGCATGAAGAAAATCAATGCTTGAGTATGTATGTCTTCTTTATTCACGTTAAAGTTAAGGAGTGCTATGTCTGGTGTTTGAGGGACCTGTACGGTCGTCACTCTGTGTATCAAAGAAAAGACTTTGTTCCAGAGACCCCTTATGCATGGGCATGACCACCAAATATGAAACATTGTTCCTATGTGGTTGCATTTTCAAAAACACAGCGGGGAAGTATCTGGATTGATCCTAGCGAGGAGGGAGGGAACCCTGTACCATCGGGTCAGTATTTTAAGGCTTGCTTTAATCAGAGAGATATTTAATATACCCTTGAAGGATCATTGAAAACAGGTAAACCATTTATCCTGGTCCCAGGATATATCAAGGTCATTTTCCCATGAGAGAGCGTAGGAAGGATTGGACATAGCTGAGGCTAGGGAGGAGTTGATGATGGATATCCCAACCCTCTGATCCGTGATGTCCGAGCACCATGATTCATAGGTCCTGATCCTGGGGGGTTCTGGTTTATTAGGCCAGGTTGAATGGAGGAAGTGCAGTATTGTGAGTATCTGAACCATTCAGAGGAGGGCATCTTTAGTTTGCTAATGCAGAATGCGATAGAGATGGGGCCTGTGGAAGTGAAAAAGTTCCCTATTCTAAGGAGTCCTTTATTGAGCCACCAACTTAATGCTAAAATGTTCATTCCTGGAGGAAAGTCGGGATTATTGAACATGTGTGTTAGGGCCGAGATCAGGGATGGGTTTTTATGTATTTGATCGCGCAGAGCTAATGAGTGGGAGAGAGTGGGAGCTAAAATAGGGGGTTTGAGTTTAGCAAGTGACCATAATAAGAAGTCAATAGTGTGGAGGGTAACTGCTTGTCTCTCCATGGAGACCCAATCAGGTTTTGTGAATAGACAATAGAGATCTGGGCCAACTGTGTGGCTTGGTAGTACTACCAGATGTTGGGTAGGGCGAACCCTCCCTGAGATTTGAGTCTAAACTGAATTTTTTTAGAGCATCTTCTGCCTTTTGGTCCCCCATATAAATTGTAGAATTTTAGATTGAAGTGTATGCAGTTGTGATTTCCAGATTGGGATAGGTAGAGATCTGAATAAGTAAAGGAGGCTCAGGAGGAGGGTCATTTTGATTGCATTTATTTGATTGCCAAGATAGGTTATGCTTAGCCCAATTGGCAAGGTCTGATGTCAGTTTATGGAAAATGGCTGGGTAATTAGAAGAGAATAGGGAGTCTATTTTAAGGGGGAGATTGACTCCTAGATATGGAATGGAAGTCGAGCACCAGGAGAAAGGGAAATGGCTTTGTAAATTACCAAGTAAATTGGGGGGGGGGACAGTGATGTTTAGTGCTAATTATTTTGAGACATTTACACAGAGGCTGGAGATTTTGCCAAATTTATCAAGCAGGGAGAAAATGTTGGGCATTGATATCAGCGGAGAGGTGACAAATAGTAACAGATCGTCGGTAAACAATGAACACTAGGGATGAGCTTCGAGTTCGAGTCAAACTCATGTTCGACTCGAACATCGGCTGTTCGCCGAACAGCGAACAATTTCACTAAATTCGAAAGCCGCGAAACACCCCTTAAAAGTCTATGGGAGAAATCAAAAGTGCTAATTTTAAAGGCTTATATGCATGGTATTGTCATAAAAAGTGTTTGGGGACCTGGGTCCTGCCCCAGGGGACATGGATCATTGCAAAAAAAAGTTTTAAAAAAGCCTGTTTTTTCGGGAGCAGTGATTTTAATAATGCTTAAAGTGAAACAATAAAAGTGTAATATTCCTTTAAATTTCGTACCTGGGGGGTGTCTATAGTATGCCTGTAAATGGGGCGCATGTTTCCCGTGTTTAGAACAGTCTGACAGAAAAATGACATTTCAAAGGAAAAAAGTAATTTAAAACTACTCGTGGCTATTAATGAATTGCCGGTCCGACAATACACATAAAAGTTCATTGATAAAAACGGCATGGGAATTCCCCACAGGGGAACCCCGAACCAAAATTAAAAAAAAAAAATGACGTGGGGGTCCCCCTAAAATCTATACCAAACCCTTCAGGTCTTGTATGGATTTTAAGGGGAACCCTGTGCCAAAATAAAAAAAAATGGCGTGGGGTCCCCCCAAAAATCCATAACAGACCCTTATCCGAGCACGTAACCTGACAGGCTGCAGGAAAAGAGGGGGGGCGAGAGAGCACCCCCTCCCTGAACCGTACCAGGCCACATGCCCTCAACATTGGGAGGGTGCTTTGGGGTAGCCCCCCAAAACACCTTGTCCCCATGTTGATGGGGACAAGGGCCTCATCCCCACAACCCTTGCCCGGTGGTTGTGGGGTTCTGCGGGTGGGGGGCTTATCGGAATCTGGAAGCCCCCTTTAACAAGGGGACCCCCAGATCCCGGCCCTCCCCCCTGTTTGAAATGGTACCTACCATTTCACAAAAAAAGTGTCAAAAATATTAAAAATGACAAGAGACAGTTTTTGACAATTCCTTTATTTAATGCTTCTTCTTTCTTCTATCTTCTTTCTTCTATCCTCTATCTTCTATCTTCCTTCGGTTTCTTCTTCCATCTTCTTCTTCTTCTGGTTCTTCTGGTTCTTCCTCCGGTGTTCTTGTCCGGCATCTTCCTCCGAAGCGTCTTCTTCCCTTCTTCTCCTCGGGCCGCTCCGCATCCATGATGGCATGGAGGGAGGCTCCCACTGTGTGACGCTTCTCCTCTTCTGATGGTTCTTAAATAACGGGGGGTGGAGCCACCGGCCTGAGGAGAAGAAGTGAAGATGCCGCAGAGGAAGATGCCGGACAAGGACACCAGAGGAAGAACCAGAAGAACCAGAAGAAGAAGAAGATGGAGGAAGAAACCAAAGGATGATAGAAGAAAGAAGAAAGAGGATAGAAGATAGAAGAAAGAAGAAGCATTTAAATAAAGAATTTGTCAAAAACTGTCTCTTGTAATTTTTAACATTTTTGACAGTTTTTTTGTGAAATGGTAGGCTTACCATTTCCCGCAGGGGGGAGGGCCGGGATCTGGGGGTCCCCTTGTTAAAGAGGGATTCCAGATTCCGATAAGCCCCCTGCCCGCAGACCCCCACAACCACCGGGTAAGGGTTGTGGGGATGAGGCCATTGTCCCCATCAACATAGAGACAAGGTGTTTTGGGGGCTACCCCAAAGCACCCTCCCAATGTTAAGGTAGAGGGGATGTGGCCTGGTACGGTTCAGGAGGGGGGCGCTCTCTCGTCCGCCCCTCTTTTCCTGCGGCCTGCCAGGTTGCATGCTCGGATAAGGGTCTGGTATGGATTTTTGGGGGGACCCCACGCCATTTTTTTTTAAATTTTGATGCGGGGTTCCCCTTAAAATCCATACCAGACCTGAAGGGTCTGGTATAGATTTTGAGGGGGACCCCACGCCATTTTTTTTAAATGTTGGCCGGGGTTCCCCTTAATATCCATACCAGACCTGAAGGGCCTGGTATGGAATTTAGGGGGATCCCCACGTCATTTTTTAAAACATTTTGGTTCGGGGTTCCCCTGTGGGGAATTCCCATGCCGTTTTTATCAATGAACTTTTATGTGTATTGTCAGACTGGCAATTCATTAATAGCCGCAAGTAGTTTTAAATGACTTTTTTCCTTTGAAATGTCATTTTGCTGTCAGACTGTTCTAAACACGGGAAACATGCGCCCCTTTACAGGCATACTATAGACACCCCAGGTATGAAATTTAAAGGAATATTACACTTTTATTGTTTCACTGTAAGCATTATTAAAATCACTGCTCCCAAAAAACGGACGTTTTTAAAACTTTTTTTTGCATTGATCCATGTCCCCTGGGGCAGGACCCAGGTCCCCAAACATTTTTTATGACAATAACTTGCATATAAGCCTTTAAAATTAGCACTGTTGATTATTCATGTTCGTGTCCCATAGACTTTAACGGTGTTCACATGTTTGAACAACTTTTTTGCCTGATCGCAAGTTCTGGTGCGAACCGAACAGGGGGGTGTTCGGCTCATCCCTAATGAACACCTATGCTCTTGGTTTCTGCAGAAGACTCCCTTACTGTCAGGGTAAGACCTAAGGGTGAGAATCATGCTCCTGACCATCTTAGATATTTCTCGACTTTGGTGGTTAGGGCAAGATTTAAGGATGTTCGGGTTGATTCAAGGGATTCCAGAGACTCTCTAGTGGTGAGATTCTTCATATCTGCCTTGCTTTCCTATTTAAGTTGTGAGGTATTTTGGATAAGCTTCCCCCTAATCACTGCCTTGTGGGCAGCCCACACGGTTTCTGGGGAGATGGAGTCACTATTGTTCAGTAGGAAGTATTCTTGGATTTCTCATGTGAGGATCGTGCATTGAACTGGGTCACTTTAAAGCCCCTCATTGAGGTGCCATATGAATTAAAAAAATAAATAAAATGAAATAAAAGAACCATAGAATGGTCCGAAATGGTAGTATCTCTGAATACCGCCTTTGTAGCAGATGGAATGTTGTGGGACTGAATAAAGATGTGATCTATTCTGGTGTAAATTTGATGTGGTGCAGAGTAATGAGTATAATCTTTGGATCTAGGGTTTAGTTCCCTCCAGATGTCCACAAGGCCCAGAGAGCACAATGTGGAGGCTATCTTAGTGCTCTGTTTTGGGGGTTTCCTTGACCAAGAGGGGCTTGACCCCGATTTGTCAAGGGATTGATCGAAAGGAAGATTTGTGTTGCCTCCCATAATTATTTTCCCTTCCATCTGCGAGCTAAGTGTGGACATCATGGAGGAAAAGAATGTCGCCTGGCCTTTATTTGGGGCATAGTAAGAGACAAATGAATACTGTGTGCCCTCAATAGTGCCTTTTACTTATAAGTATCTGCCTGCTTGGTCTCTTATAGTGTCCTGCATTGGAGAGGTAAAACTGGGGGTAGTTATTATGTAGGAAGGAGGGGTTGTATGATGATGGGAAATGAGTTTCCTGTAATAAGAGGACTTCAATCGTTTGAGATTGATAGTGCTTAAAAAGTTTTCTTCTTTTAACAGGAGAATTTATCCCTTGAACGTTGTGGGTGGAAATACATAAGGGGGTAGATGTGTTGGTGTCAGAGTACATGGATCAGAGGGGGGGATGTGTGCATCAACCTTTGGGTTCTTACCCTAACCTCCTTATGTGGGTTATAGTTCACAGCCTCTGATGTCCGAGGGCCTTGATGATACAGCTGTGGGCGTTGTGATGAGCCACTGGGTGATCCGGGGGAAGAGAGAGAAGGGTTAGAAGGGGGTAGAGAAAGACAATCCTGTGGAAGAGAGACAAGGCATGTCAAAAACATTGTACAGAACAATATAACAGGCAATAACAATGCAGCTTAAGTAGAACCAAAGTCCCCTTGCAGGGAGAGGGGACTGCGACCCTCCCTCTGCAAGTTTTACCCGAAAAAGAAACCCCAAACATGGGGGTTGTTTTGCAATCTCCGAGTGGATGGAAAACGCCACTTCGAGACAGGTGGAGGTGAAGTGCGGCCGCTCCAGCCATTCCGCCAAAAGAAAAAAACAAGAACTGTGGAAGCAAAGGTGGCGACCTAGATCTTATATGTAATGAGTATAAGAAAAGAGGGTGAGATAAAAAAAGAACAAAAAACCTGTGAGTGTGGGGTGTCCACACATCTGTGGTCTGGGATTTCTGTCTCCACCCCCCGGTCAATTAGTGAGGGGAGAGAGAGGAAAATCTGCGTTAAGAGTAACCAAGAGGGTGATTAAACAATCAGCAAGCTGTCTTTAGGGAGTCTTTTTTCCTGTAAAGGAGAAAATTACTAGTTCACAGCAAAATATAGTAGGTGTGGATAATGTCACTCAGGGGTCTGAAAATTCAGGTAGAAAGAGAATGGCAGGGTGTCCAGATCAATGCAGTAGAGATTTGGACTGGTTGCCATTAGGGATGAGCCGAACACCCCCCGGTTCGTTTCGCACCAGAACCTGCGAACGGACCGAAAGTTTGCACAAACTTTAGAACCCTGTTAAAGTCTATGGGACTAGAGGATAATTTTAGAACCCTGTTCTAAAATTAGAAAAAGTGCTGTTTTTAATGGCTAATATGCAAGTTATTGTTCTAAAAAGGGTTTGGGGACCTGGGTCCTGCCCCAGGGGACATGTATCAATGCAAAAAAAAGTTTAAAAAATTGCAGTTTTTTTGGGAGCAGTGATTTTTATGATGCTTAAAGTGAAAAAAAGTGAAATATTCCTTTAAATATCGTACCTGTGGGGTGTCTATAGTATGCCTGTAAAGTGGCGTGTGTTTCCCGTGCTTAGAACAGTCCCTGCACAAAATGACATTGGTAAAGGAATAAAAGTCATTTAAAACTGCTTGCGGCTTTAATGTAATGTCGGGTCCCGGCAATATGGATGAAAATCAGTGAGACAAACGGCATGGGTACACCCCCCAGTCCATTACCAGGCCCTTTGGGTCTTGTATGGATATTAAGGGAATCCCGCACCTAAATTAAAAGAAAGGAAAGGCCCCCAGGCACAATATACTCTGAACAGCAGTATACAGGCGGTGCAAACAAGACAGGGACTGTAGGTTTGTTGTTAAGTAGAATCTGTTTGTAATTTTGAACTGGTACATTTTTAAGGTGTAGCTCCAGCCAAAAAATCTATTTTTAAGCTTTTTGGAAAACATAGGGAAGGGTTATCACCCCTGTAACATTTGTTTTGCTGTCTGTGCACCTCTTCAGAAGATTTCACCTCCCTTTCTGTCCCAATGACAAATGTTTTTTGAAAATTTGGGGTTTTTAGTGAAACAAGGATTGGTGATAAAGCATCAGTGGAGAGGAGACACATTTTTCCCATATTAACTCTTACAGGAGAGAATTTCCCTTCCTAGGGGTAGATTTCATCTCACTTCCTGTTGTCTCCTTCCGTAGGAGTAGGAGTCATTTTTAAGTTGGATGCTTGAAAGTAGGGGCCTGCCCTATATACTCTGCAGAAATTGGGGCCTTAGGTGGGGGGCCTTAGGTGTTGGTGCTGCCACAACACTGTAAGCCCTTACAGTTACTCTTGGTGGGCACAGGAACAGGCCCTGCTGTGAAATATTAGATCAAGAATTGTAATTAAATGCCATTATTGAACAGTGGTAGAAAAATTGGGCCTTTGGTGGTGGTGGTGGTGCTGGTGCCACAACACTGTAAGTCCTCACAGTTACTCTTGGTGGGCGCTAGAACGGGCCCTGCTGTGAAATATTATATCAAGAATTGTAATTACATGCACCTGTTGAACAGGGGCAGAAAAATTGGGCCTTTGGTGATGGTGGTGGTGTTGTCACAACACTGTAAGCCCTCACAGTTACTCTTGGTGGGCGCAGGAATGGGCCATAATTACATGTTCCTGTTGAACAGGGGCAGAAAAATTGGGCCTTAGGCACTGGTGCCACAACACTGCAACCCCTCACAGATGCTATAGTTGGAGCGCAGCAATGAGCCCTTCTGCAAAGTATTGCATCAAAAATTGTAATTATACGCCCCTGTTAAACAGGGGCAGAAAAATTGGGCCTTTGGTGATGGTGGTGGTGTTGCCACAACACTGTAAGCCCTCACAGTTACTCTTGGTGGGCGCAGGAATGGGCCATAATTACATGTTCCTGTTAAACAGGGGCAGAAAAATTGGGCCTTAGCCACTGCTGCCACAACACTGCAACCCCTCACAGATACTATAGTTGGAGCGCAGGAATGAGCCCTGCTGCAAAGTATTGCATCAAAAATTGTAATTACACGCCCCTGTTAAACAGGGGCAGAAAAATTGGAAAAAAAGGGGAAAAAAACTGCGCTAAGGTATATATAAGTAGATAGCTCAAATGTGTGAAACTTTGACCAAACCAAATATAAAAAATATTAAAAAAGTGAAAAAGCAGCAATTCTATTATATGACACCCATATAGTAATTAGATATAGAAACATAAGAATCACGCTAATTTGTAAGTGTAAACCATAAATAATAAATGAGACCGAGTAAAGAAATTAATAATCACTGCAATACAAAACTTAGCATATAACCCAAAGACCCCAATCACAAACATGTGAGTGGGAAAACAAAACCAAAAGAGGAATAATCAAGTGATAAACAAACTTGAATATGTGTAAAGTTCAAAAAATTATTATATAAAAGTCTCTGTAAATAATAACGGCAAATATTATCCACCCTTGCAAAACCAGAAAAAACAAAAAATGTCCACATGAGATGATCTTCATCCACTATGTGACATAAAGATGTGATCCACCACCGGTATAGAAGGGGTTACTTCTTACCAGACAGACATGATCCCCCACTACAGAGGATCATGAAATGCATGATATCTATGACTCTGATTGTATCACCCGTGCTGGTCTGCCGCTGGGTCCTCAGATCATCACATTAGATGGACAGGCTCATAGGGAATGCGTAGCATGTAACAAAACATGGAAACTCCGATAGTGTAAAACCTTTTTAAAATGTATTAAGTAGCATAGACAAAAATACACTTACAGAAGTCACTTCATAAGGTAAGCCTTAAGTCCGATGTGTCGGCCATACACACTCGGACAGACCCGTCCTACTGGAAGGGAGAGCAGTGACTGGAGGTGACATCAGCACGTCGTCCTGCTCCACCCTACGCATTTCGTAATAGAATTATGTCATCCTGGGGCACGGGCGGCTCGCTGCGTCACCTCCCTAAATACCATAACATCGTAACCAAGCCTCGTTTTGAGCCACAGTCCATCAGTAGACTTCCTCAATAATTGAAATGGACCACAAGGCGAAAACGGATGGCATTTAATAAGATTAAAATAATAAGGAGGGGACAGAACTCCCACATCATTAATATACCATTCAAGCATCATCAATTCATGTAAATAAAAGTCAGATAGAGCACTGGTGTAGACACATCTACTGGGGTGAAACCGGAAATGTGAATAATCTCTGCACTGGTGACTCGCGCAGAGACTAGAAAAGCTAACATCTAGGGGGCCAATAGAGGAACGGTGAATAATTAAATATTGATCCTCAGATGGCAAGCAATGTATGTTCATCCTATCCGCAATCTGCAGCAAGAATGTAGCCGATATGCTGGGAAATTATCACGACCACACCCACAAAGGGTATGTTGTCCATCCCAACAACAGATCAAAATTAACCCATTGTTTATAGTTGGGTATAAATGAATACTTGGATAATCACAATTTCAAATTTACTGGCACCACCCACTGCTCAGATAGATGTAAAAAGTCTTGAGTCTTGTAAAGTTCTTAAAAACCGGAAAATACATTATTCTAACAATTGGGGCCACTAGCATAATGATAAATGCTGACATCTAGTGGATCACCACCAGAATGCACAGCAAGGGATATTTATAGGTGAAAACAAAATAAAACTAACGTTAAAAACATAAAAAATGTATGGTACCCAGCCACCGAAGTATAATTTGGAAACTAAAACTAGACCTCTACAATTAATATGGATACATAAATTAGTAATCAAAACTGATATGATAATGATTGTAGTAACTGCCCAAAATTGCAAATTCTATATTAATAGCTAATGTTCCCTATTAGTAATGAATTGATATATTAAAATGTTTGTACATGGCCCAACGTTATAAATGGATTTTTAAACCCATGTTTATGAAGCCATCTTTACTATTAAACCCGAAAAGATATATTCATGTTAGCACTGGGGTCACTCTGAAAAATTTGTTTAGTGACATCTAGTGGGTCACAAACAAATTACATCCTGGTGATTCGATCTTGTAGTGACTAAAAAAGGGCACCAGTCATCAAGACTACATGTACCTAATATCTGTTAATGTATGGATATAAAATCGGTATCATCACCATAAATGCTGAATCCTAAATCCTCAAGAGAGGAATTGGATATAAAACATAAAATATAATAAATAAAATTGGTTTTAATTAAATTAAAATTAAAAGTGAAAAATAAATTTAATTTCTGATGAATAGAGGCTCAAAACGAAGACCCAAATGAAAGCCCACATTCTACAATAAACAACTGTTCAGTGATCTATCAACAGAACTACAAGGTTAATAATCAAGAGTTATTGATAAAAGCGTTCACATCTGTATCAACATTGAGTCCAGACGGGACATATGATCTGAGTCTGTATATCCAGGACATTTCACACTTTGAAATCTCTCTAACTAGTGAACTGCCTCTCCAATGGGGTCTGTACTTATCTATCCCCATATACAGTGTATTGGAGGGGTTCCTACCGTGTACCTCATCATAGTGTCTTGATACTGGATGTTTGTCAAAACCCCTTCTAATGTTGTTTATATGTTCAATTAGTCTAACTTTGAGAGCACTTTTAGTCCTCCCCACATACTGTAATCCACATGGGCATTGTATGAGGTAGACTACAGCTTCAGACAAACAGGTTATGAATGGTTCTACTTTGTAAGTCCGTGAAGTACTGGTAGAGGTAAATTGGCAGATTTTTCTATCCCTACACCTATTAAGGGTGCAAGCCTGACATTTTTTACATTTGTGGTAACCGGTAAGGTTCTGAAAAAAACATCTATTGATGTTAGGTGGATCTTGAACCGTAGGAGCGATCCTATTAGCAAGAGAGGATGCTCCTTTAAACACAACCTGAGGGTTCTTTGGTAATATCTTGCCAAGAACTTGATCACTGGTCAAAATGTGCCAGTGTTTGTGGATCAACCTCTTGACACTATGGTGTTGTATTGAGAACGTTGTGATAAATGGTAAGGAAAATTGGGTATTGTCCCTATTCAGTTGTTTGTCCTTTAAGAGAGACAAACTGTCCTTATCCCGTATTGTCTTCAACGTCCTAGACAACACACCTCTATCATACCCTTTTTCTATGAACCTACTGGTTAGAACAGTCGCCTGATTATCAAAGGTTTCAACTTCGGTAAGTTGCGTCTAAGACACGCATACTGGCCTCGAGGGACCGCTCTTAACCAGGGTTCATAGTAACAACTGTCTAGGGGAATATAGGAGTTCTTGTCTGTCGGCTTGAAGTAAGTGGATGTCACAAATCTATCACCCTTGACTGTGATTTTCAAATCCAGAAAATTAATTTCTTCAAGGCTGGAGTCAAAACTCAACTTAATACATCTGTTGTTATCATTAAGGAATAACATAAACCTGTGGAGTTCAACCTCGTTGCCATCCCACAGGAGGAGGACGTCGTCGATATACCTAGCCCAAAGGACCAATTACGGTATATTCTGGCGTTTTTCTCCTTTTTTCCCTGTTTATCTGCTGAAATCTATTAACTGTTGCTTTGGGACTGGTTTAATCCATCATTAGCTGTATAAATATGGATATCTTTGAATTTAGATCTAAAAGAGTTGTTGATACTGCAGGAGTCTTTGATTCCACTTCTACCCCCTAGAATCAGGGGTGAGTGGTTTATTCATCCGATTAAAGAACTTAACAGTGTCAGAATTACATACCCAATGGGACCTTGCTTTCCTAGAAACATATATCAAGGAAGCTATGGTCCCCAGAAGTTTAAGGTGGGAAGTTTGCCCCCAAAAAAGAGATTCAGATCTGGAAGGGTGATATAAATATTTGAATGACTCTGGGATAGGTCTCTTATGGTTTCTTACCCAGAGGAAGAGTGAGAAACTCGCCCGATTGGACGAGGAAATAAAAAGTGTTAAGGAGAGATTAGCTCCTACCAACAACAGTGTGGAGTACAAAGAATGCTCCAAGGCTTTACTTAAGACATTAGAAAAAGAGGAGAGGGATCAAAAGACTAAGAAAAGAAAGAAGTACATGAGGGATAAAGAGGACTACCAGTCTGGTTTTGTCTTTGCTTGGCAGAAAAAACTTGCCTCTGAAAAGGAAGGAGATATGGTTATGGATACCCAGCCTCAGGACTCTGCAGTGGGTAGAGTGGAACCGAACTCTATCCTTACTCAAATAAGGAGGGATTCTCACTATTCACCAAGGAGAGATGCCCCTCAGAATAAAATGAACAATAAAGCCAAAGCCAAACTTCCTAAACGTGGTCATGTACAGCCCTACCTAGGTACTCCTTCTAGAGGACCCATGGGATATAATAATTCGGGACATAATAACCATTCCCAATATCAGAGAGAAATCCCCCCAAGTCCATGGGTTGACTACCCAGTGAGACAGGGTCCTCCCAATTACCAATCAGGCTATAATCAACCGTATCCCATCCATTATTCTGGAGAGGGTAGGGATTATAGTTTGAATATTCCAACACAGAATCGCTTTTTCCCTCTATCTGATTCCGAAGCCCCTGGTGCCTTTGACCATGATGAAGGTAGATATGGCTATAGGGGTGATGGGGGAAAGCCAGAGCCACATTACCCCAATTATCAAGAGGGACGTCAAGTTCAACCGAGAACAAATCAATATTCCAGACCCCCCAGTGATCGTGGCAACCAGAATTGGGGTTTTCCCAGGAGCAGCCAGGGCCTAAAAAGCCCCGTGGAATGAAGAGAGGAGTCAGAGGGAGGAGGTGTGTCCAGTCAACAAAAAAGAAAGAGAACATAGGGACTGGGATATTTAATCTGAGCAAACAGGTCTTGACAGATTCTGAGAAGAAGTTACTTGACAAGGGTTTGAAATTTTCTCCGCCTAGGAGCCTGAGCAAGTTTCAAACCTATATGGACATACACAAATATGTACGAAGAATAAATATCAAACGGTACATGTTGAACAATCCAATTAGGGAAGATACCATTGGTAGTTCTGGATATCAACGCTCAGGCCTCTCTAATACGTCTCTTTTCAACCCTCCTGGTTCATTGGCTGCCAGGATTAGAGTGTTTAGAGATGTTATGTTAAGGGATTTAGAGCAAATTAAAGTCAGAAAGGTTAGGATGCAGAAGGATCTGGAAAATGGTCTTGATTGGTGCGATTACCTAAAGGAGATGCACCGTATCGTGGATGACTTGGAAACCTATACTCCACTGAATAGAGATCCAGTGGTTAAATATAAGAAAGAACTTACCATTGTTGATAGGGGTTTTCGTAGTGGCATTTTGAACAAAAAAGAAAAGCTATTTTTGGTACCCAGTGTTCCCCGCACGCCTGTCATATACTACCTCCCAAAAATTCATAAAAATCAAACTTGCCCCCGGGACGTCCTATAGTCAGTAGTATTGACTCGGTTATGTCCCGGGTGGGCAAGTATATAGACCACTACCTACAGCCTTTAGTTCAGAAGGTCCCTTCATTTATTAAAGATACAAAACAAGTTATTAACATGTTATCTAACATCACTCCAAAGAAGGGATTATGGTTGGTCACGGCTGGCGTGACCGCGCTCTACACCATCATCCCTCATAACCTGGGTTTAGAGGCGGTCAGGCTATATTTGATAAGAGAGTCTGGACTAGTTCCATCTCAGATCAATTTTATTATGGAACTACTAGAAAACGCTGCCAGCCACAACTACTTCTGGTTTGACCATCAATTTTATTGCCAGAATAGGGGTGTAAATGGGGGCTAAATACGCCCCGAGCTTGGCTAATTTATTTATGGCTAAGTGGGAGGAGGACATCGTCAACGCCCAGAGTAGATCAGAATTGGTACTTTGGGCTAGGTATATCGACAACGTCCTCCTGTGGGATGTCAGCGAGGTTGAACTCCACAGGTTTATGTTATTCCTTAATGATAACAACAGAGGTTTTAAGTTGAGTTCTTTAATCGGATGAATAAACCACTCACCCCTGAGTCTAGGGGGGTGGAAGTGGAATCAAAGACTCCTGCAGTATCAACAGCTCTTTTAGCTCTAAATTCAAACATATCCATATTTATACAGCTATTGATGGATTAAACCAGTTCCAGCAGTTAATAGATTTCAGCAGATAAACAGGGAAAAAAAGGAGAAAATCGCCCAGAGTAGACCGTAATTGGTCCTTTGGGCTAGGTATATCGACGACGTCCTCCTCCTGTGGGATGGCAGCTAGGTTGAACTCCACAGGTTTATGTTATTCCTTAATGATAACAACAGAAGTATTAAGTTGAGTTTTGAAGCCAGCCTTGAAGAAATAAATTTTCTGGATTTGAAAATCACAGTCAAGGGTGATAGATTTGTGACATCCACTTACTTCAAACTGACAGACAAGAACTCCTATATTGCCCTAGACAGTTGTCACTATGAACCCTGGTTAAGAGCGGTCCCTCAGGGCTAGTATGCGCATCTTAGATGCAACTGTACCGAAGTTGAAACCTTTGATAATCAGGCGACTGTTCTAACCAGTAGATTCATAGAAAAAGGGTATGATAGAGGTGCGTTGTCTAGGACGTTGAAGACAATATGAGATAAGGATAGGTTGTCACTCTTAAAGGACAAACAACAGAATAGGGACAATACCCAATTTTCCTTACCATTTATCACAACGTTCTCAATACAACACCATAGTGTCAAGAGGTTGATCCACAAACACTGGCACATTTTGACAAGTGATCAAGTTCTTGGCACAATATTACCAAAGAACCCTCAGGTTGTGTTTAAAGGAGCATCCTCTCTTGGTAATAGGATCGCTCCTACGGTTCAAGATCCACCTAACATCAACAGATGTTTTTTTCAGAACCTTACCAGTTACCACAAATGTAAACAATGTCAGACTTGCACCCTTAATAGGTGTAGGGATAGAAACATCTGCCAATCTACCTCTACCAGTACTTCACGGACTTACAAAGTAGAACCATTCATAACCTGTTCGTCTGAAGGTGTAGTCTACCTCATTCAATGTCCATGTGGATTACAGTATGTGGGGAGGACTAAAAGGGCTCTCAAAGTTAGACCAATTGAACATATAAACAACATTAGAAGGGGTTTTGACAAACATCCAGTATCAAGACACTATGATGAGGTACACAGTAGAAACCCCTCCAATACACTGTATATGGGGATAGATAAGTACAGACCCCATTGGAGAGGCGGTTCACTAATTAAAGAGATTTCAAAGTGTGAAATGTCCTGGATATACAGACTCAGATCATATGTCCCATTTGGACTCAATGTTGATACAGATGTGAACGCTTTTATCAATAACTCTTGATTATTATCCTTGTAGTTCTGTTGACAGATCACTGAACAGTTGTATATTGTAGAATGTGGGCTTTCATTTCAATCTTTGTTTTGAGCCTCTATTCATCAGAGATTAAATTTATTTTTCACTTTTAATTTTAGTTTAATTAAAACCAATTTTATTTATTATATTTTATGTTTTATATCCAATTCCTCTCTTGAGAATTTAGGATTCAGCATTTATGGTGATGATACCAATTTTATATCCATACATTAACGGATATTAGGTACATGTAGTCTTGATGACTGGTGCCCATTTTTAGTCACTACAAGATCGAATCACCGGGATGTAATTTGTTTGTGACCCACTAGATGTCACTAAACAAATTTTTCAGAGTGACCCCAGTGCTAACACGAATTTATCTTTTTGGGTTTAATAGTAAAGATGGTTTCATAAACATGGGTTTAAAAACCCATTTATAATGTTTGGCCATGTACAAACATATTAATATATAAATTCATTACTAATAGGGAACATTAGCTATTAATATAGAATTTGCAATTTTGGGCAGTTACTATAACGATTATCATATCAGTTTTGATTACTAATTTATGTATCCATATTAATTGTAGAGGTCTATTTTTAGTTTCCAAATTATACTTCGGTGGCTGGGTACCATACATATTTAATGTTTTTAACTTTAGTTTTATTTAGTTTTCACCTATAAATATCCCTTGCTGTGCATTCTGGTGGTGATCCACTAGATGTCAGCATTTATCATTATGCTAGTGGTCCCAATTGTTAGAATAATTTATTCCGGTTTATGAGAACTTTACAAGACTCAAGATCTAACTGAGCAGTGGGTGGTGCCGGTAAAGTTGAAATTGTGATTATCCGAGTATTCATTTATACCCAACTATAAACAATGGGTTCGTTTTGATCTGTTGTTGGGATGGACAACATACCCTTTGTGGGTGTGGTCGTGATCATTTCCCAGCATATCGGCTACATTCTTGCTGCAGATTGCGGATAGGACGAACATACATTGCTTGCCATCTGAGGATCAATATTTAATTATTCACTTTATTGGCCCACTAGATGTTAGCTTTTCTAGTCTCTGCGTGAGTCACCAGTGCAGAAATTATTCACACTTCCGGTTTTACCCCAGTAGATGTGTCTACACCAGTGCTCTATCTGACTTTTATTTACATGGATTGATGATGCTTGAATGGTATCTTAATAATGTGGGAGTTCTGCCCCCTTCTTATTATTTTAATCTTATTAAATGTCATCCGTTTTGGCCTTGCGGTCCATTTCAATTATTGCGGAAGTCTACTGATGAACTGCGGCTCAAAACGAGGTTTGGTTACGATGTTATGGTATTTAGAGAGGTGACACATAGCGACGCCCGTGCCACTGGATGACGTAATTCTATTACGAAATGTATAGGGCAGAGCAGGACAACGCGCTGACATCACCTCCAGTCACTGCTCTCTAGGGGTGAGCTTCGAGTTTGAGTCTAATTCATGTTCGACTCAAACATCGGCTGTTCGCCAGTTCGCCGAACAGCGAACAATTTGGGGTGTTCGTGGCAAATTCGAAAGCCACGGAACACGCTTTTAAAGTCTATGGGAGAAATCAAAAGTGCTAATTTTAAAGGCTTATATGCATGGTATTGTCATAAAAAGTGTTTGAGGACCTGGGTCCTGCCCCAGGGGACATGGATCAATGCAAAAAGTTAAAAAAAAAAAAAGGTTTTTTTCGGGAGCAGTGATTTTAATAATGCTTAAAGTGAATCAATAAAAGTGTAATATTCCTTTAAATTTCGTACCTGGGGGGTGTCTATAGTATGCCTGTAAAGGGGGGCGCATGTTTCCCGTGTTTAGAACAGTCTGACAGCAAAATGACATTTCAAAGGAAAAAAGTCATTTAAAACTCCTCGCTATTAATGAATTGCCGGTCCGACAATACACATAAAAGTTCATTGATAAAAACGGCATGGGAATTCCCCACAGGGGAACCTCAAACCAAAATTTAAAAAAAAAAGGACGTGGGGGTCCCCCTAAATTCCATATCAGGCCCTTCAGGTCTGGTATGGATATTAATGGGAACCCCGGCCAACATTAAAAAAAAAATGGCATGGGGTCCCCCTCAAAATCTATATCAGACCCTTCAGGTCTGGTATGGATTTTAAGGGGAACCCCGTGCCAATTTTTTTTTTAAAAATGGCGTGGGCTCCCCCCAAAAATCCATACCAGACCCTTATCCGAGCACGCAACCTGGCAGGCCGCAGGAAAAGAGAGGGGACTAGAGAGCGCCCCCCCTCCTGAACCGTACAAGGCCACATGCCCTCTACATTGGGCGGGTGCTTTGGGGTAGCCCCCCAAAACACCTTGTCCCCATGTTGATGCAGACAAGGGCCTCATCCCCACAACCCTTGCCCAGTGGTTGTGGGGGTCTGCGGGCTGGGGGCTTATCAGAATCTGGAAGCCCCCTTTAACAAGGGGACCCCCAGATCCTGACCCTCCCCCCTGTGTGAAATGGTAAGGGGGTACAAAAGTACCCCTACCATTTTACAAAAAACCTGTCAAAAATGTTAAAAATTACAAGAGACAGTTTTTGACAATTCCTTTATTTAAATGCTTCTTCTTTCTTCTATCTTCTTTCTTCTATCTTCTATCTTCCTTCGGTTTCTTCCTCCATCTTCTTCTTCTTTTGGTTCTTCTGGTTCTTCTGGTTCTTCCTCCGGTGTTCTCATCCGGCATCTTCCTCCGCGGCGTCTTCTTCCCTTATTCTCCTCGGGCTGCTCTGCATCCATGATGGCATGGAGGGAGGCTCCCACTGTGTGATGCTTCTCCTCTTCTGACGGTTCATAAATAACAGGGGGCGGAGCCACCCTGTGACCCCGCCCCTCTGATGCACGGGACTTGACGGGGACTTCCCTGTGGCATTCTCTGTGACGTCAGAAGGGGCGGGGTTACGTAAGGGATGACCCCGCCCCTGTTATTTAAGAACCGTCAGAAGAGGAGAAACATCACACGGCGGGAGCCTCCCTCCATGCCATCATGGATGCAGAGCGGCCCGAGGAGAAGAAGGGAATAAGTCTCCGCGGAGGAAGATGCCGGACGAGAACACCGAAGGAAGAACCAGAAGAACCAGAAGAACCAGAAGAAGAAGAAGAAGATGGAGGAAGAAACCAAAGGAAGATAGAAGATAGAAGAAAGAAGATAGAAGATAGAAGAAAGAAGAAGCATTTAAATAAAGGAATTGTCAAAAACTGTCTCTTGTCATTTTTAACATTTTTGACACTTTTTTTGTGAAATGGTAGGGGTACTTTTGTACTCCCTTACCATTTCACACAGGAAGAGGGGCGGTATCTGGGGGTCCCTTGTTAAAGGGGGCTTCCAGATTCCGATGAGCCTCCCGCCCGCAGACCCCCACAACCACCGAGCAAGGGTTGTGTAGATGAGACCCTTGTCCCCATCAACATGGGGACAAGGTGTTTTGGGGGGCTACCCCAAAGCACCCTCCCAATGTTGAGGGCATGTGGCCTGGTACGGTTCAGGAGGGGGGCGCTCTCTCGTCCCCCCTCTTTTCCTGTGGCCTGCCAGGTTGCATGCTCGGATAAGGGTCTGGTATGGATTTTGAGGGGGACCCCCACGTCATTTTTTATTTTTAATTTTGGTTCGAGGTTCCCCTGTGGGGAATTCCCATGCAGTCTTTACCAATGAACTTTTATGTGTATTGTCAGACCGGCAATTCATTAATAGCTGCAAGTAGTTTTAAATTACTTTTTTTCCTTTGAAATGTCATTTTGCTGTCAGACTGTTCTAAACACAAGAAACATGCGCCCCTTTACTGGCATACTATAGACACCCCCCAGGTATGAAATTTAAAGGAATATTACATTTTTATTGTTTCACTTTAAGAATTATTAAAGGGGTTGTAAAGGTAAAAATGTTTTCACCTTAATGCATTCTATGCATTAAGGTGAAAAAGCTTCTGACAATACCGCCGCACCAAGCCCCCCCATTTTACTTACCTGAGCCATTGAAAGTCCAGCGCTTGCCCCCGACATTCTCTTCATTGATCAGCCTGACTGCTGATTGGCTAGAGTGGATGGATTGAAAGCAGCAAAGCCATTGGCTCGCGCTGCTGTCAATCACATCCAATGACACGGCGCGCAGAGTGATACAGTGAGCGGCTATGGCCGCCGACTGTATCACGGGAGCGCGCCTGCAAAAACTCACCACCATGCGAGGGAGCTCGCATAGTGGTGATTAGTTCTTGCGGGGAGGAGCTGAAACAGCCGCCGAGGGACCCCAGAAGACTAGGTTCGGGGCCACTCTGTGCAAAACGAGCTGCACAGTGGAGGTAAGTATAACATGTTTGTTATTTAAAAAAAAAAATTACCTTTAGTGTTCCTTTAAAATCACTGCTCCCAAAAAAATGTCCATTTTTAAAACTTTTTTTGCATTGATCCATGTCCCCTGGGGCAGGATCCAGGTCCCCAAACACTTTTTATGACAATAACTTGCATATAAGCCTTTAAAATTAGCACTTTTGATTATTCATGTTAGTGTCTCATAGACTTTAATGGTGTTCACGTGTTCGAACAAATTTTTTGCCTGTTCACAAGTTCTGGTGCGAACCGAACAGGGGGGTGTTCATCCCTACTGCTCTCACTTCCAGTAGGACGGGTCTGTCCGAGTGTGTATGGCCGACACATTGGACTTAAGGCTTACCTTATGAAGTGACTTCTCTAAGTGTGTTTTTGTCTATGCTACTTAATAGATTTTAAAAAGGTTTTACACTATCAGAGTTTCCATGTTTTGTTACATGCTACGCATTTCCTATGAGCCTGTCCATCTAATGTGATGATCTGAGGACCCAGCGGCAGACCAGCACGGGTGATACAATCAGAGTCACAGATATCATGCTTTTCATGATCCTCTGTAGTGGAGGATCATGTCTGTCTGGTAAGAAGTAACCCCTTCTATACCGGTGGTGGATCACATCTTTATGTCACATAGTGGATGAAGATCGTCTCATGTGGACATTTTTTGTTTTTTCTGGTTTTGCACGGATGGATAATATTTGCCGTTATTATTTACAGAGACTTTCATATAATAATTTTTTGAACTTTACACATATTCAAGTTAGTTTATCATGTGATTATTCCTCTTTTGGTTTTGTTTTCCCACTCGCATGTTTGTGATTGGGGTCTTTGGGTTATATGCTAATTTTTGTATTGCAGTGATTATTAATTTCTTCACTCAGTCTCATTTATTATTTATGGTTTACATTTACAAATCAGCGCGATTCTTATGTTTATATACTGAAAAATTGGGCCTTAGCCACTGGTGGCGATGCCCAGATCCAAAAATGTTCTTACAAGCTACCAGCATGAAAATTGAGGAGGAAGATGATTGTCAGTCAGCATAACAGGATAGTGACTCAGCATCAGCATAGGCAGTCTTGAAGGGATCTCACATTAAAAAAAAAAAAATATTCAGTTACATCAGCCTCAGGTGCTTGGTAGCTGGTGATCCAAGACTGATTCATTTTTATTTATATTTTTAGCCGACTGACCGATTCGGTGGACAGGCGCACCCTGTGATCGGTTACAAAGCCTCCAGCAGCACTGAATGTGCATTCCGGAAGAACGCTGGATGCAGGGCAGGCCAGTAGCTCAATTGCATACTGTGCAAGCTCCGGCCAGTGATCCATCCTCAAGACCCAGTAACCAGAGGATTTTTAGTGGGAAAGGTGTCCAAGTCTGATCTTGTCCCTAGGTGATCCTGCACAATGTAAATCAAATGCTGGCGATGGTTGCTGGAGCCGATCATACCTTGGGGCTGCGGACTAAACAATTGTCTGAAAGCATCGGTCAGATGGCCACTTTCTCCACTGCTCCTTCTGTGACTGACCGAAGCCTCGTCAACACGTTGTCCAGGAGGACCAGGAAATTGTAACCTCCCAGGCTCTGGAAAGGCATTGCACAAACCTTTCTGCAAGGCCTCCCAAAGATGTTTCATCCTCTGTGGCAGAATCACCACTAGTAGAATTTTGGAGGTGTGGTGGTGGAACAACCTCAAACACTACTGCACCCTGTCCTGCATCCTTCCCAGCTGCCAGAAGAGTCACCCAGAAAGATAGATAACATTCCTGTCCATGCCTGCTGGACCATGAGTCAGCGGTAATATGCACCTTATCGCTGACTGCCCTTTCCAGTGAGGCCAAGACATTGCCTTCCACATGCCGGTAGAGAGCCGGAATGGCCTTCCGTGAGAAAAAGCGGTGTTTGGGAATCTGCCATTGAGGAACCATGCATTCCACACACTCACGGAAGGGGGCAGAGTCTACCAACTGAAACGGCAACAGTTGAAGTGATAGCAATTTTGCCAAGCTAGCATTCAACCGATGGGAATGTGGATGTCTGGGAGCAAACTTCTTTCAGCGGTGCAGCAGCTGGGGCAGGGAAATTTGCCTGGTACAATCTGGCGTTAGTGTACCGATAGCAGATTGCCCGCAAGTACTTGGCTGTGACACACCTAATTCTAAACCTTCATTCCTCTCAGTGCAGGTTTCAGAGAGGACTGAAGGTATAGTGGGGTTGGAGATCCCAGCTGATGAGGAGCAAGGAGAGGTCTGCTTTGTTGTTTGGTGTGGGTCTTTTAGGTACGCATGCCAATGAACTGCATGGCAAGTCGACATACATCTGGTCAAGCATGTGGTGCCAAAGCGGGTGATGTTTTGGCCATGTGAGATACGCTTGAGACATATGATGCAAATAGCAGCGGTGCGATCTGATGCACTCGTCTCAAAAAAGGCCCACGCCAAAGAACTTTTGGAATAAGGTGAAGAGACAGCAGCGCCCTGCACATGCGGAGCTCTGTGGTGTGATGCAGTTGGTGTGTTGCCCTTAAGCTGGCCCCTGGAGGGCATCCTGCCTCGTTGGAGATATGCCTCCTCCTCCTCCTCTTCCTACTCCTCCTCTCTCCTATCAGGCACCCACGTGGAGTCAGTGACTTCCTCATCATTCCCTCCCTCCTCATTACTGGAGCAAAGCTGGCATATGCTGCAGCTGGGGGAACATGACTGCAAGATTGCTGTAATTCTTGGGCACCCCCTCTCTCTGGGCTCACGTTACTGCCTTCCTCTAGCTGGGTACCATCATCGGAGCCTTCAAAATGCTGGGCATCCTCCTGGAGCATGTACCCAACACTGTGGTAAAACAGTTTGGGGGACTCCTCAGGAGGACATGGTGGGGCTAGGGAAGGAGTGACTGATGCCATTGAGCTGAGGGAAGAGGCCGCGTTGGCAGCTGCTTTGCCAGACAAAGTACCCTGAGCCTGAGTTAGAGAGGATGAGGAGGATGAGGACGGCTTGGTCATGCATTCTACCAAGTCTTCAGCATGTTGCAGCTCAACACAGCAAGCTGATGAAAATAAGGACAAGCATGTCCCACGGCCACGTGCTGATGAGGATGCACCGTGTCCATGACCAGCACTGTTGCCTCTAGACACAGAGCCAGCTTACCCTCTTTTATTGGCTTGTGACTGTCTGCCTCTCCTTGTTGGCCTTCCAGACATACTAATGGCCTGCAGAGATGTAGATGCACAAAGCTGAGATGTATATATATATATATATATATATTGATTATACTGCAGCTAACAGAATCAACTGCCTGCCTGTGGTATTATTAGGATAAGAACACCAGCAATTGTCTTCAGGTAGCTTTAGGTGCACACTGTGCAGAGGACACAGTACACTAACTGTAAATACGGCAGTTGCCTGCCTGTGGTACTAATAGGATCAGAACACCAGCAATTGACTTCAGGTAGCTTTAGTTGCTCACTGTGCAGAGGACACAGTACACTAACTGTAAATACTGCAGCTGCCTGGCTGTAGTACTAATAGGATCAGAAGAACACCAGCAATTGTCTTCAGGTAGCTTTAGGTGCACACTGCGCAGAGGACACAGTACACAAACTGTAAATACTGCAGCTGCCTGCCTGTGGTATTAATAGGATCAGAATTAGAGCAATTGTCTTCAGGTAGCTTTAGGTGCACGCTGTGAAGAGGACACAGTACACTAATTGTAAATACTTCAGCTGCCTGCGGTACTGATAGGATCAGAAGAATACCAGCAATTGTCTTCAGATAGCTTTTGGTGCACACTGTGCAGAGGACACAGTACACTAACTGTAAATACTGCAGCTGCCTGCCTGTGGTATTAATAGGATCAGAATTAGAGCAATTGTCTTCAGGTAGCTTTAGGTGCACACTGTGCAGAGAACACAGTACACTAACTGTAAATACTGCAGCTGCCTGCTTGTGGTACTAATAGGATCAGAAGAACATCAGCAGTTGTCTTCAAGTAGCTTTAGGTGCACACTATGCAGAGGACACAGTACACTGACTGTAAATACTGCAGCTGCCTGCCTGTGGTATTAATATGATCAGAACACCAGCAATTGTCTTCAGGTAGCTTTAGGTGCACACTGTGCAGAGGACACAGTACATTAACTGTAAATACTGCAGCTGCCTGTCTGTGGTATTAATAAGATCAGAACACCAGCAATTTTCTTCAGGTAGCTTTAGGTGCACACTGTGCAGAGGACACAGTACACTAACTGTAAATACTGCAGCTGCCTGCCTGTGGTATTAATAGGATCAGAACACCATCAATTGGAGGTGTGACAGGGAGGCTGTAGGGACATCTACACCCAGGGCACGGGGATGATGGAGTGAGCGTGTGTGAGTGAGTGCTCCGCCCCCCCCATGTTCCTGGGCTGAAGCTGCAATTAGATGGACACAGCAGAATGCAGCTGATTGCTGAACCACAAACGGCTGGAGACATTTCACTCTCTCTCCCATGCCCCCGGACCGACGCTGCAGCCGGCTGGGAACATCTGATCGCTGAACCGCTAAACCGATGACAGCTGGAGACACTCTACCCCCCTCTCCTGTGTACCTGGCTGTGGATGAGTGAGTGCTCTGCTCCCCCCGTGTTTCCGGGCAGACGCTACAAACAGCTGAGCATACCAGAGCACACACTCCACTCTTTCCCCTGTGTCCCCGGATTTTGGGTGAGTGAGTGCTTCACCCCCCCCCATGTTCCCGGGCAGACGTTATAATCAACCAAACACAGCAGAGCAGAACTGAATGCCGAACTGCTGAACTGCTAATATTGAGAGATACTCCACTCCTTCTCCTGTGTTCCCGAGCTGACGTTACAACCTGCTGGGAGCGGCTGAGTGCATCCGAACCACAGACAGATGACAAGATGACCACACGTAGGCAAGTTGCTATGCAGCCGGCAGGAAGGGGCCGAAATTCAGCAGATGGTATAAGTCCTATATAAGTAGAGCTTATATGTCCCCTCGTGCTGCTGATGCAGGAGGACGACAGGCCGGGGGACAGGACATAAGAAAACACAGCAGCTCTACAGAGAGGTCAGAACGTGGGACCCCAGGGAATAAGAAAATTGATACTCCAATAGTAGGAGACAGCATCGCACTGCACGGTAAGAGATCTCCATCTGCAGGAAGGGGGAGGAAAGCTGTGGAAGAAAACATCCCGGGTGGTGGAGGGAGCCCCAGGAGCATGAGAGAGGAAGTAGGGGCTGAGGAACAAGACTGTATTAGCCCCAGAACAAGAATCTCACCAGCTATTATAGAGAAATGGGACCTAGCTGCAAAGGATAAGGAGGCACCTGAATGTATGGAGGCAAATGGGGGGACACTAGAAGACCCACAGGCTATAGAGATCCATATACCGGTATCCAAGCAGCAGAACCCCCAAGACGGAGGAAGTGGGCTCCAGGGAAGGAATGATCAGGGTGGAAACCCGGAAAAAGATATGTGGGAACTATTGAGGGCCCTCCCCACAAAAAATGACATGCAGCAACTAATCAGTGCGGTGGAACAATCATGCTTACAAGCAGTTGAAAGTCTGAAGGAGGATCTCAGGGGTATGGGGCATAGATTGGAGAAAGTGGAAAGTGAGCAAGAGGCCATAATACATACTGTGGTGGATGTTCAAGAAATAATTAAGAAGCATGAAGATGTTTTAAATGGGTATAGGGACCAACTAGACGATTATGAGAACAGGGACAGAAGACAGAATATCCGGATAAAAGGACTACCCGAATCAATCCCAAAGGTGGAATTAATCCCCACGATAATTAAAGTATTTAGACAGATCTTGGGGATCAGGCTCCAGAAGCTATAGAAATAGATCGGGCACATCGGGTATCACAACTAAGTAACAAAGTTGACATAACAAGGGGCGTTATCTGCAAAGTGCATAAATATACAATAAAAGAAAATATAATGAGAACGGCTTGTATTAAGCCCACAATTCTGTTTGAAGGACTGAATATAGCACTATACCCAGATATATCACGGCGGACCCTGTACCAGCGTCGAGCAGTGCGACCCCTGTTAGAAGCTCTGCGTGCGGCAGAGACTAAATACCGCTGGGGATACCCATTTAGCTTGACAGCTTCTAGGAATGGGAAAACAGCAACACTATGAACTAAAGACGATTTAGAATCTTTTGTGCAAAATCTGGACCTCCCTATGGTGGACTTTGTAGATTGGAGAATATATTTCGTAGGACCCCCTCTACAACGGCCAGAGCAGTGGCAAGAAGTTAGGGCAAAGCCCAACAAGGGCATGGCCCAAAGAGGACATAGATAGCGGTGAAAAGGACTGAACAGCAGGGGGTCCTTTCTTTCTCTTTTTCTTTATTGGATTTAAGGGAGATGAAGTCGAGTAGTTGATTCCTTTTTGTCCCTGTTTATTGTTTTTTTTCTTTTTGTTTTTCTCTTGCTTTTTATTCCAATAGGGAAGGAATTGTAAATAATGCCTGGGGGGAGGGGGGGCGGGGGGAGTACGAAAGAGCACGGTTGGGTATGGGGATTATTTTTTGGTCAGTAGGTCAATCCCGAGTAAGGAGATTAAGGAACCTGCTAAAAGCAGGGAAGGGAGGGGACGTGTGCTGGTGGGGTGTACACTTGCACAGGCCTCCACCCGGGTTAGTAAAGGTACTCCAGGGGAGAGTACCATGGTGTAGGGAAGGTGTATGTATGATTTTTTGTATAACACAAGTAGAGAATGTAATTTTTAATCTTAACTTTAATAGGGGATGCTTTAGGGATATGTGGGTAGGGAGGGCCAGCGATGAAGGAATAAATGTGAATAAGGTCATGGAGAAAGTAACGAGGGGCGGGTACCGGGAGCCTATAAGGGAAATGTAAAGAATGGCAGCAACGTTGAAAATGATCTCATATAACGTAAGGGGGTTAAGCTCACCGAATAAGAGAGGGTGCCTGTGGATTGAGCTGCAGCACTATGGAGCAGACGTTGTCTTTTTACAAGAGACACATTTTAAGGGTAACTCCATCCCTAGCCTATCCCAGAACATTATGAACCAATTATTATTATTATTATTATTATTATTATTATTATACAAGATTTATATAGCGCCAACAGTTTACTCAGCGCTTTACAATGTATAAGGGAGACAACGCAATTACAGTACAGTTCAATACAAAACCAATGGTTCCATGCAGTGTCCCCAATCGCAAGGGCCAGAGGGGTCACAATTGCTATTAAGAAGTCATGTCCATGGAAAGTGGAGACAGTACAGAGTGACCCAGAGGGACGCTTCTTATTTGTGAAGGGTACACTGCATAGTGCACGATATACGTTCGCAACAATCTATGCACCAAATGAAGGGTCAGTAAATTTTTTTGTTAAAGCATTTAAGAAATTGGAACAATTCAGAGAGGCATGTCTGATAGTGGGCGGGGACTTTAATCTGGTGCTGGATCCTAATATGGACCCATGAACGGGAAGAACTGCCTTGTCATTTAGAGCCCTAAAAAGAATTAAGCAACTCATACGCTCTCAACATCTGGTGGACTGTTGGCGGGTATCACGTGCAGGAATTAAAGATTTTAGTTATTACTCAAAAACACATGACATGTACTCGCGTTTGGATCTTCTCCTGGTGGATCAGTTCCACCTGGAGAATGTCCTCTCAAGTACAATTGGACCCATTACTACATCAGACCATGCCCCAATAGCTTTGACGTTCGTTTGGAGCGAACGTGACGCTTGAATGAGTCACTATTGGACAGGGAAGAAATAGTAGAGAAATTGGGAGTTAAAATAAAAGAGTATTTTGAAATAAACAAGACAGGAGAAGTGTCTGAACAAATGGTGTGGGAGGCACATAAAACTGTCATAAGAGGGGACTTAATAGCGTACGGTTCGTATATAAAAAAAAGAAGGGAAAAAAGAGATAAAAGAACTATTAGATAAAATCAGTGAACTGGAGGGGAAACATAAGGGGAAGCTTGACCCTACAGACATTAGGTGCCTGGAGGATTTACGAGCGGAACTCTCACAGTGCCTAGAACAAAAAGTTAAAAACAAAATTAGGTTCTTTGCAAATAGGGCATATGAAAAGGGGAACAAGTGCGGGCAGTTACTAGCTAAACAACTTAAAAAGCAATAGGAATCCAGACACATCCATAGTTTATTAGTTAGAGGTAAGAAGGTAGTGGGAACGAAAGCTATAGCTACAGAATTTGGGAAATTTTATGAGGCACTATATAATATTCCCGAAGTAGATAATGAGAGTCTTGATAGAAAAGAGATACAGGACTACATCAATGAAACATCAATGCCTAGACTTTCTAAAACAACTATGGAGGAACTGGAGCGCCTAATCACGGTAGAGGAGCTGGGAAAGGTAATAGCAACATTGCCATTAGGGAAAAGCCCAGGGCCAGATGGGCTGATGAATATATATTATAAAAAATTCCTACCAGTGTTAATAGAACCATTGTGCAAATATTTCAATTCAATGAATGCATCTAACCCATTACCACCAGAAGCCCTTTTGGCGTACATAACAGTATTGCCGAAAGGAGGGAAAGATCCCGAGAGATGCGCAAACTACAGGCCTATTTCTCTTCTCAATTCGGATACTAAATTGCTAGCAAAGACCTTGGCCCTGAGGCTCCATTGGGGGGATGGTACACCTGGACCAGACGGGGTTTATGGAAGGGCGCGAGGCAAGAGACAATACTATCTGGGTGCTTCATGTCCTTCACTGGATGCAGACAGGCCCAGATAGGGCCCCAAGGATCATCCTGTCAATGGATGCCAAAAAGGCGTTTGACAGGGTGAATTGGGGCTTTATGAGAGAAGTATTGAGGGGGATAGGCCTGGGGGAGCGGATGATGGGATGGATAATGTCGATGTATGCGGGCCCAAAAGCAAGAATTAAGGTAAATGGAACACTGTCAGAATGCTTTAGTATTCGAAATGGTACGAGGCAAGGATGCCCATTATCACCCTTAATATTTGCAATAACATTAGAGCCATTCTTACGTAAAATTAGAAGCAACAGAGAGATAAGTGGGACTCGAATAGGACAGGTGGAACACAAGGTTGCAGCCTATGCGGACGACCTTCTCTTTTTTCTCTCGTCTCCACAGACATCTTTAGCTGCACTTATGCTGGAGGTACAAAAGTTCGGTACCTTATCTAACTTTAAAATCAATCTGGGAAAGTCAATTATCCTTCCTACCCATGTCCCAATAGGACTGGAAAGGATGCTACGACGTACATATGTATTTGTTTGGGAGAGAGAGTCCTTGACGTATTTGGGGGTACGCATTAGTGTTAATATGAAAAGGCTATATGAAGTTAATTATGGTGTATTATTGACGGAGATAGCAGAGGATTTTAAAAAATGGAAAGGTCAATACTTAACCTGGTTTGGGAGGATTAATGCCATAAAAAGGAGTATACTCCCTAGATTAATCTATATATTGTATACAATACCAATTAAGGTACCGGAGTCCTTTTTCAGACAAAGCGTAGGATGTTCGTGGCGTTTGTATGGAATGACAAAAGACCTAGACTGGCCCATGACCTTCTGAGAAGGAATAAGGCCGAGGGGGGACTGGGAATACCGCACATAGCTCTATATTATAAGGCTATGAGCTTAGTCCGGATTTTGAACTGGCTCCATGATACACAGGAAAAATTATGGGTTCAAGTAGAAAACTTAATGGCAGGGAGGAACCTAGCAGGAGCACCTTGGATTCAAAGTTCATCAAGGGGGCTGACTCAGTGGGTATCACCACTAACCCAGAACACGTTGGAAGTTTGGGATAAGTTGAACAAGAATGGGGAATATGCCCCCTGGATATCACCTCTGACTCCTCTGGAGGGATTCGCTTGGTTCCCCCCGGGGGAGGAGATGGGGTATCTGGGGGCTTGGGGTGGAGGTGGGGAGCCCACTTGTGGCAGGTTTGCCCCGGACGGAGTCATGTTATCTCTGACAGAGGTGGTCTCCAGATATGGGATAGTGCATATGGCGGAGTGGAAGTACAAGCAAATAGTGAGTTTTTTTAATAAAAATAAGTTATCAATAAGAACTATGAATTCTCTCACTATATTTGAGAAACAATGTGTGCAGAGATTCAGTCCCAGGCATGTTTTGTCACAAATGTACAGAGTGATACTTAGTGGACAAGAAGGAACAACTCCATACTTTATAAGGAAATGGGAGAGGGAACTAGGACAGGTATTGGCTAATAATCAAATTAAAAAGATGATAGTACTAACACACTCCTCATCTATAAGTTCAAAGGTGCAAGAGATGGCATATAAGTTTTTGTCAAGATGGTACAGGACCCCAGTTAAACTGGCACAAATGTTTCCAACCATAAGTGATAGGTGCTGGAGGGGATGTGGTCAGAAGGGTACATTTCTTCATCTGTGGTGGACATGCCCAGTAATTAAAAGATTCTGGGAGTCAGTGTCTCCATGGACCGAGAAACTGACTGAGGGGCATTTGGAGTTTCAACCACTACACTACCTGTTCCATGGGATGCTGGGCTCTAATAGAAAGTATCAGGAGGGTATAACACCACATCTATTAAATGCAGCGAAAAAAACCATACCGAGATTTTGGAAACAGATACAGGGTCCCTCAATACTAGACTGGAGAAAGGAAGTAAGTTTAATAATGGAAGCAGAAAGATGGGTTCATGTGGTAAAGGGCCAGCAAGAGAAATTCGAAAAGAAATGGGCAGGCTGGAAGAAATGTATAGCCGAAATGGAAAAAGAAGATAGAGAATAATTAAAACGAGAAGGAGGCGGAGGTACAGCCCTTGTAAATATGAATAATAATAGGTACTGACCTATAAGAAAAGAAAGGATTGTTGAAACCAGCTCGCTGACCCATTATATGGGGGAGGGTTTAGGGGGGGGGGTTTGTTTTTTTGTTTTTTCTTTGAGATAACACGATGGGTAAAGGGTAATAACACTTATTAGAATAGTTTAGCCAATAAGGGCCTTTTACACTAATTAAATAAAATTGATAAACTTGTACATTTTTTATTCAAACACATCCACTTCATACCCCCCCCCCCCCCCTTTTTTTCTGGGTGATGGAATTGGGAATCACGTAATTTTTTAGTTTTTTTCTGTGTGTGGTTTTTCTTTTGTTTACACAATGGCACAATGGGTAAAGGGTAATATCACCTGCTGTAAGGGCCTTTTACACTAAGTAAATGAAATTGATAAACATGTACACTTCATATCTAATCACGTACACTTCATATCCCTTTTTCCCCTTTTTCCCTATCCCCCCCCCTTTTTTTTTTTTTTCTTGATGGGTAAAAGGCAACAATACTTGCTAGGTTAGTTTGGTCAATAAGGGATGGCGGTGGGGGGGGATAAGTGTGTGATGTAATGTAATATGGGCTTGGGGTGGGTGAAGAGGGGATTTAGTAACAATGTATGAAGGTTGTTGTATTTATAAAATGGAAATAAAAATTTTTGATTATTAAAAAAAAAAAGAACACCATCAATTGTCTTCAGGTAGCTTTAGGTGCACACTGTGTAGAGGACACAGCACACTAACTGTAAATACTGCAGCTCACTAATAGGATCAGAAGAACAACAGCAATTTTCTTCAGGTAGCTTTAGGTGCACACTGTGCAGAGGACACAGTACACTAACTTTAAATACTGCAGCTGCCTGCCTGTGGTATTAATAGGATCAGAATACCAGCAATTGTCTTCAGGTAGCTTTAGGTGCACACTGTGCAGAGGACACCGTACACTATCTGTAAATACTGCAGCTGCCTGCGTGTGGTACTAATAGGATCAGAAGAACACCAGCAATTGTCTTCAGGTAGCTTAATGTGCACACTGTGCAGAGGACACAGCACACTAACTGTAAATACTGCAGCTTCCTGCCTGTGGTATTAGTAGGATCAGAACACCAGCGATTGTCTTCAGGTAATTTAGGTGCACACTGTGCAGAGGACACAGTACACTAACTGTAAATACTGCAGATTCCTGCCTGTGGTATTAGTAGGATCAGAACACCAGCAATTTTCTTCAGGTAGCTTTAGGTGCACACTGTGCAGAGGACACAGTACACTAACTGTAAATACTGCAGCTGCCTGCCTGTGGTATTAATAAGATCAGAAGAACACCAGCAATTTTCTTCAGGTAGCTTTAGATGCAGACTGTGCAGAAGACATGGTACACTAACTATAAATACTGCAGCTACCTGCCTGTGCTATTATTAGGAACAGAACACCAGAAATTGTCTTCAGGTAGCTTTAGGTGCACACTGTGCAGAGGACACAGTACACTATCTGTAAATTCTGCAGCTGCCTGCCTGTGGTGTTAATAGGATCAGAACATCAGCAATTGCCTTCAGGTAGCTTTAGGTGCACACTGTGCAGAGGACACAGTACACTAACTGTAAATACTGCAGCTGCCTGCAAATGTTATTAATAGGATCAGAATTAGAGCAATTGTATTAAGGTAGCTTAAGGTGCATACTGTGCAGAGAACACAGTACACTAACTGTAAATACTGCAGCTGCCTGTCTGTGGTACTAAAAGGATCAGAAGAACATCAGCAATTGTCTTCAAGTAGCTATGGGTGCACATTATGCAGAGGACACAGTACATTAACTGTAAATACTGCAGCTGTCTGCCTGTGGTATTAATAAGATCAGAACACCAGCAATTTTCTTCAGGTAGTTTTAGGAGCACACTATGCAGAGGACACAGTACACTAACTGTAAATACTGCAGCTCCCTGCCTGTGTATTAATAGAATCAGAACACCATCAATTGTCTTCAGGTAGCTTTAGGTGCACACTGTGTAGAGGACACAGCACACTAACTGATAATACTTCAGCTCACTAATAGGATCAGAAGAACACCAGCAATTTTCTTCAGGTAGCTTTAGATGCACACTATGCAGAGGAAACAGTACACTAACTTTAAATACTGCAGCTGCCTGCCTGTGGTATTAATAGGATCAGAACACCAGCAATTGTCTTAAGGTAGCTTTAGGTGCACACTGTGCAGAGGACACCGTATACTAACTGTAAATACTGCAGCTGCCTGCGTGTGGTACTAATAGGATCAGAAGAATACCAGCAATTGTCTTCAGGTAGCTTTAGGTGCACAATGTGCAGAGGACACAGTACACTAACTGTAAATACTACAGCTTCCTGCCTGTGGTATTAGTAGGATCAGAACACCAGCGATTGTCTTCAGGTAATTTAGGTGCACACTGTGCAGAGGAAACAGTACACTAACTGTAAATACTGCAGCTGCCTGCCTGTGGTATTAATAGGATCAGAGGAACACCAGCAATTTTCTTCAGGTAGCTTTAGATGCTCACTGATCAGAAGACACAGTACACTAACTATAAATACTGCAGTTGCCTGCCTGTGGTATTAATAGGATCAGAACACCAGCAGTTTTCTTCAGGTAGCTTTAGGTGCACACTGTGCAGAGCACACAGTACACTAACTGTAAATACTAGAGCTGCCTGATTGTGGTATTAATAGGATCAGAAGAACACAAGCAATCGTTTTCAGGCAGCTTTAGGTGCACACTGTGCAGAGGACACAGTACACTAACTGTAAATACTGCAGCTTCCTGCCTGTGGTATTAGTAGGATCGGAACACCAGCGATTGTCTTCAGGTAGTTTAGGTGCACACTGTGCCGAGGAAACAGTACACTAACTGTAAATACTGGAGCTGCCTGCCTGTGGTATTAATAGGATCAGAACACCAGCAATTTTCTTCAGGAAGCTTTAGATGCACACTGATCAGAAGACACAGTACACTAACTATAAATACGGAAGCTACCTGCCTGTGCTATTAATAGGATCAGAACACCAGCAATTGACTTCAGGTAGGTTTAGGTGCACACTGTGCAGAGGGCACAGTACATTAACTGTAAACACTGCAGCTGCCTGCCTGTGGTATTAATAAGATCAGAACACCAGCAATTTTCTTCAGGTAGCTTTAGGAGCACACTGTGAAGAGTACACAGTACACTAACTGTAAATACTGTAGCTGCCTGTCTGTGGCATTAATAGGATCAGAAGAACACCAGGATTCTCTTCAGGTAGCTTTAGGAGCAAACTGTGTAGAGGAAATAGCACACTAACTGTAAATACTTCAGCTGCCTGCCTGTGGTACTGATAGGATCAAAGAACACCAGCAATTGTCTTAAGGTAGCTTTTGGCGCACACTGTGCAGAGGACACAGTACACTAACTGTAAATACTGCAACTGCCTGCCTGTGGTATTAATAGGATCAGAACACCAGAAATTGTCTTCAGGTAGCTTTAGGTGCACACTGTGCAGAGGACACAATGCACTAACTGTAAATACTGCAGCTGCCTGCTTGTGGTACTAATAGGATCAGAACACCAGCAATTTTCTTCAGGTAGCTTTAGGTCCACACTGTGCAGAGGACACAGTACACTAACTGTAAATACCGCAGCTGCCTGCCTGTGGTATTAATAGGATCAGAACACCAGAAATTGTCTTCAGGTAGCTTTAGGTGCTCACTGTGTAGAGGACACAGTACATTAACTGTAAATACTGCAGCTGCCTGCCTGGGTATTAATAGGATCAGAAGAACACCAGCAATTTTCTTCAGGTAGCTTTAAGTGCACACTGTGCAGAAGACACAGTACACTAACTATAAATACTGCAGCTGCCTGCCTGTGCTATTAATAGGATCAGAACACCAGAAATTGTCTTCAGGTAGCTTTAAGTTCACACTGTGCAGAGGACACAGTACACTAACTGTAAATACTGCAGCTGGCTGCCTGTGGTACTAATAGGATGAGAAGAACACCAGCAATTGTCTTCAGGTAGCTTTAGGTGCACACTGTGCAGAGGACACAGTACACTAACTTTAAATACTGCAGCTGCCTGCCTGTGGTATTAATAGGATCAGAAGAGCACCAGGATTGTCTTCAGGTAGCTTTAGGATCAAACTGTGTAGAAAAAATAGCACACTAACTGTAAATACTTCAGCTACCTGCCTGTGGTACTGATAGGATCAAAGAACACCAGCAATTGTCTTCAGGTAGCTTTTGGCGCACACTGTGCAGAGGACACAGTACACTAACTGTAAATACTGCAACTGCCTGCCTATGGTATTAATAGGATCAGAACACCAGAAATTGTCTTCAGGTAGCTTTAGGTGCACAGTGTGCAGAGGACACAATACACTAACTGTAAATACTGCAGCTGCCTCCTTGTGGTACTAATAGGATCAGAACACCAGCAATTGTCTTCAGGTAGCATTAGGTCAACACTGTGTAGAGGATACAGCAAACTAACTGTAAATACTGCATCTCCCTGACTGTGGTACTAATAGGATTAGAAGAACACCAGCAATTTTCTTCAAGTAGCTTTAGGTGCACATTGTGCAGAGGACACAGTACACTAACTGTAAATACTGCAGCTGCCTGCCTGTGATATTAATAGGATCAGAACACCAGAAATTGTCTTCAGGTAGCTTTAGGTGCACACTGTGTAGAGGACACAGTACATTAACTGTAAATACTGCAGCTGCCTGCGTGTGGTACTAATAGGATCAGAAGAACACCAGCAATTGTCTTCAGGCAGCTTTAGGTGTACAATGTGCAGAGGACACAGTACACTAACTGTAAATACTGCAGCTTCCTGCCTGTGGTATTAAAAGGATCAGAACACCAGCGATTGACTTCAGGTAATTTAGGTGCACACTGTGCAGAGGAAACAGTACACTAACTATAAATACTGCAGCTGCCTGCCTGTGGTATTAATAGGACCAGAACACCAGCAATTTTCTTCAGGTAGCTTTAGATGCACACTGTGTAAAGGATACAGCACACTAACTGTAAATACTGCAGCTCCCTGCCTGTGGTACTAATAGGATCAGAAGAACACCAGCAATTTTCTTCAAGTAGCTTTAGGTGCACACTGTGCAGAGGACATAGTACACTAACTGTAAATACTGCAGCTGCCTGCCTGTGGTATTAATAGGATCAGAACACCAGCAATTGTCATCAGGTAGCTTTAGGTGCACACTGAGCAGAGGAAACAGTACACTAACTGTAAATACTGCAGCTGCCTGCCTGTGGTATTAATAGGATCAGTACACCAGCAATTGTCTTCAGGTAGCTTTAGGGAAACACTGTGCAGAGGACACAGTACACTAACTGTAAATACTGCAGCTGCCTGCCTGTAGTACTAATAGGATCAGAAGAACACCAGCAATTTTCTTCAGGTAGCTTTAGGTGCACACTGTGCAGAGGACACAGTACACTAACTGTAAATACTGCAGCTGCCTGTCTGTGGTATTAATAGGATCAGAACATCAGCAATTGTCTTCAGGTAGTTTTAGGTGCACACGCTGCAGAGGACACAGTAAACTAACTGTAAATTCTGCAGCTGCCTGCCTGTGGTATTAATAGGATCAGAAGAACACCAGCAATTGTCTTCAGGTAGCTTTAGGAGCAAACTGTGTAGAGAACACAGCACGCTAACTGTAAATACTGCAGCAACCTGCCTGTCGTACTAATAGGATCAGAACACCAGCAATTTTCTTCAGGTAGCTTTAGGTGCACACTGTGCAGAGGACACAGTACACTAACTGTAAATACTGCAGCCGTCTGCCTGTGGTATTAATAGGATCAGAACACCAGCAATTGTCTTCAGGTAGCTTTAGGTGCACACTGTGTAGAGGATACAGCACACTAACTGTAAATACTGCAGCTGCCTGCCTGTGGTACTAATAGGATCAGAAGAACACCAGCAATTTTCTTCAAGTAGCTTCAGCTGCACACTGTGCAGAGGACACAGTACACTAACTGTAAATACTGCAGCTGCCTGCCTGTGGTATTAATAAGATCAGAACACCAGCAATGTTCTTCAGGTAGCTTTAGGTGCACACTGTGCAGAGGACACAGTACACTAACTGTAAATACTGCAGCTGTCTGCTTGTGGTACTAATAGGATCAGAACACCAGCAATTTTCTTCAGGTAGCTTTAGGTCCACACTGTGCAGAGGACACAGTAGACTAACTGTAAATATTGCAGCTGTCTGCCTGTGTTATTAATAGTATCAGAACACCAGCAATTGTCTTCAGGTAGCTTTAGGTGTACACTGAGTAGAGGATACAGCACACTAACTGTAAATACTGCAGCTCCCTGCCTGTGGTACTAATAGGATCAGAAGAACACCAGCAATTTTCTTCAAGTAGATTTAGGTGCACACTGTGCAGAGGACACAGTACACTAACTGTAAATACTGCAGCTGCCTGCCTGTGGTATTAATAGGAACAGAACACCAGCAATTGTCTTCAGGTAGCTTTAGGTGCACACTGTGCAGAGGACACCGTACGCTGTCTGTAAATACTGCAGCTGCCTGCTTGTGGTACTAATAGGATCAGAAGAACACCAGGAATTGTCTTCAGGAAGTTTTAGGTGCACAATATGCAGAGGACACAGTACACTAACTGTAAATACTGCAGCTGCCTGCCTGTGGTATTAGTAGAATCAGAACACCAGCGATTTTCTTCAGGTAGTTTAGGTGCACACTGTGCAGAGGAAACAGTACACTAACTGTAAATAATGTAGCTGCCTGCCTGTGGTATTAATAGGATCAGAACACCAGCAATTTTCTTCAGGTAGCTTTAGGTGCACACTGTGCAGATGTCAGGAGGCACAAGCCGCCTCCATCCGCCGGGCTCCACGGCGCATGCGCGGAGGACTCACGCTGCGCCGTACACCCGTTCGCGGCCCAATGGTGCGGCGCGCGCGGGTGCACGGCGGTCCCCGTGTGCGCGCCGTGGCCGTGCGGGTGCCCGGCGGTGCGTCACGCTGACGCGCTCGCCGGTGGGCTACTTCTGACGGCTCCAGCACCCAGTCGGGTTGCTGGTTTGTCATCAGCTGTACCCTGTCCCCTGTGCCTGATATTCCCTGCTTCCTAGTGTGTTCCCTGTGCTAACTCTGCCTGTGAAACGGATTACTCTTGTCTGCCTGATACCCCTGACCTCTGCTTGTGTAACGGACTAATCTCTCTGCCTGCCTGATACCCCTGACCTCTGCTAGTGAAACGGATTACTCTCTGCCTGCCTGATACCTCTGACCTCTGCTTGTTTAACGGATTACCCTCTGCCTGCCTGATACCTCTGACCTCTGCTTGTTTAACGGATTACCCTCTGCCTGCCTGATACCCCTGATCTCAGCCTGTTACACGGACTTGTTCTTGCCGGTTACCCCGGTCCTGATCTCTGCCTGAATAACGGACTTACCCGACCTGATACCCCAGTTCCAGTTAACCACTTGTTTTGCAGCTCCTCTAGTGCCCAACGGCTACACGGACTTCCTTCGGGAATTCAGTCTCCACTGGAAGCCCGTGCCTCCGCGTGCTCCCAGCTCCCTGTATCACCTCCAGGGGTCGGGTGCGCGTGGTCGTAAGGGCGAGCCGCTCTCGGCATCTCGGCCTCGGTGAGTATAGTCCTTGACAGTACAAACCAGCCATGTCCGAGGTCGACAGAGCGCGCTCTCCTTTGGAGATCCTGTGTCAACAGGTCTCCACTTTGGCCGACTCAGTCCAGAAGTTACAGGAGGGGTATACTCAAATTGACAACCGCCTCCAACAGATTACTGGAGTACTTCCCCCTGCCGCTGCAGTTCCGGCACCCAGCAATGAAGGTCCGCTTCCCCAGGCCACCGCCAGCCCTACCGTTGTCATGGCGCTTCCCGAGCCTAGGGTCCCTACGCCCGAACGGTTCTCCGGGGACCGTAAAAGATTCAGAGCTTTTAAGAACGCATGTTCTCTTTACTTTGCCCTCCAGCCTCGGACATTTGCATCAGAGATCGTCAAGGTGGGTTTCGCTATCTCGCTGCTGTCAGAGGAACCTCAGGCCTGGGCCCACGGCTTAATGGAACAGGGAAGCCCTGTGCTAAATTCCATAGATACCTTCTTCGAGGGTATGGCCAAACTCTATGATGACCCGCAACGGAAGGCTACCGCTGAAGCCATTCTCCACCACTTGTCCCAAGGAAGGAGACCCATCGAAGATTATACGGTAGAGTTCCGTAAATGGGCGGCCGACACGAATTGGAACGAGCCGGCTCTTCATTACCAGTACCGTCAAGGTTTATCTGAACTTCTCAAGGATGAGCTAGCCAGGATGGAGACTCCGGAGACCTTGGAAGAGCTCATTCAGGCAGCCACGAAACTGGACAGGCGCTTGCGAGAACGCCGCTCAGAGCGGTTTCAGGGTCCACGCCCTACGTGGACGCCATTCAGAGCCCCATCCATGCCGTCACCATCTTCCACCACACCTCCTGAAGCCGAGCCCATGCAGTTAGGCCTGGTCCGGGCCCCGCTAACTTCGGAAGAGAGGCAACGCAGACGGCAGTCCAATTTGTGTCTGTACTGCGGGGGAGCGGGACACTTCCTGCGCAGTTGTCCAATAAGGCCCAGTAAGTTCCTTCAGCCTAGATTGATGAATTACCTGGATAATGATGCTCCAAAGTCTTATGTGATGTTGTCTGTTTCCTTGCAGCTACCGGAAGGGGAGTCTCGCCTACCCGCCATCATTGATTCGGGGGCTTGTAGCTGCTTCATGGATGCAGCCTTGGCCCGCAGCCTCCGTATTCCCTTACAAACAAAGGCCCAAGGTTTACAAGTGCATCTAGCTGATGGGTCTCTTCCTAGTTCAGGTCCAATCACCCAAGAGACCCAGCCTATCCTAGTAACCACCGACTCCGGGCATCAGGAACTCCTACGGCTCGACCTCATCCATTCTCCCATCTTCCCAGTCATCCTCGGTCTGCCCTGGTTACAAGCTCATGATCCGCAGATCCAATGGAGCACCAAGTTGGTGTCCTTCTCCTCTCCATACTGCTCTGAGCATTGCCTCCCGTTAACCCCGAAGGTGTGTGCTACGGTTACTACCTCATCAGACAAACTTCAGCAGATTCCCTCTGAATATCTGGAGTTCCAGGAGGTCTTTAATAAACAAATGGCTGATCGCCTACCACCTCATCGGCCTTATGACTGTCCGATCGACCTGTTGCCAGGATCAGTAATTCCGTTCGGTCGTATATTCCCTCTCTCCGAGACTGAACTGGAGGCGCTCAGACAGTACATCGACGAGAACCTGGAAAAGGGTTTTATCCGTCCTTCATCCTCACCTGCTGGAGCAGGGATATTCTTTGTCGGGAAAAAAGATGGGTCCCTTAGACCTTGTGTGGACTACCGGCAGCTTAATAATATCACCATTAAGAACAGGTACCCACTACCACTCATCCCGGAGCTATTCCAACGATTCCGATCTGCCAAGGTCTTTTCCAAATTAGACCTGCGGGGTGCCTATAACCTTGTTAGAATCAGAGCCGGGGATGAATGGAAGACAGCGTTCAGGTCCAGGTTTGGACACTTCGAGTACCTGGTGATGCCATTCGGGCTATGCAATGCTCCAGCCACCTTCCAGCACCTGGTTAACGACATATTCCGAGAATACCTGGATGACTTCCTTGTTGTCTATCTAGATGACATACTCATTTTCTCTTCCACGATTGAGCTACACAAGGGGCATGTCAAAAAAGTCCTCACCATATTAAAACAGCACAAGCTTTATCTGAAAGTGGAGAAGTGTGAATTCGAGAGGTCAGTGGTACAATTCCTGGGGTTCATCATATCGGCCGACGGGATCGCAATGGATCCCCAAAAGATACAAGCCATCCAAGATTGGCCAGCTCCATCCGATAAGAAAGGGGTTCAACGATTCATCGGATTCGCTAACTTTTATCGGAAGTTCATTAGCGGATTCTCGACCATTGTAGCACCTATCACCCAGCTAACCCGTCAGCACAACTCTTTCCGGTGGAGTGAGGCCGCACAAGAGGCCTTTCTGAAATTAAAGGATCTGTTTAGTTCGGCTCCAATTCTTCACCATCCTGATCCTTCTCAGCCATATGTCTTGGAGGTGGACGCTTTGGAAATTGCCACGGGAGCAATTCTCTCTCAAAGACAAGGGCCCAAGGCCATCCTTCATCCCGTTGCATTCGCTTCTCGGAAACTCAGCCCGCCCGAGTTAAACTATGATGTGGGTGACAGGGAGCTGCTGGCTATTAAATTCGCTCTAGAAGAGTGGAGGTATCTGCTCGAAGGCGCATTGCATCCGGTAATGATCTTTACAGATCATAAAAACCTAGAATACTTACGGACAGCAAAACGACTAAAACCTAGACAAGCCCGCTGGGCTCTCTTTTTCTCTCGCTTCAACTTCCACATATCCTATAGACCTGGCTCAAAGAATGGAAAGGCAGACGCACTCTCACGGATGTTCTCAGCAGAGTCCCAAACTTCAGAACCTGGTACAATCCTCTCTTCCCAAAACTTCCTTGGGGTGACACAAGTGGATTTGATGTCATCCATCAAATCATCATCCAACTCTTGCATGGAACCAGAGGTGCAATCCTTGGAAAGAAATGGTAATTTCTTTTGGATCCGTGGAAAAATTTTTGTACCTCGGGAGACACGGTCACTAACCCTTCAGATGTGCCATGACCATAAACTCGCAGGGCATTTTGGAGTAAGGAAGACGTCCGAGCTGGTCTCTCGTTCCTTTTGGTGGCCTGGGTGGAGACGGGATTGCAAAGAATATGTGGCATCCTGCCCTCCGTGTCAGCGGAACAAGGGTCGAAACGCCAAGTCCTGGGGTTTACTAAGACCTCTACCGATCCCCGAACGACCATGGTCTGACGTCTCCATGGATTTTATAGTGGATCTGCCAGCCTCGGGGGGTTTTACCACTATTTTTGTCGTGGTTGACCGTCTCTCCAAGATGGCCCATTTTTTGCCCATGAAGGGCACCCCCTCGGCCTTAGAGACCGCCAATATTTTTCTAAAGGAAATCATCAGGCTCCATGGAGTACCAAAGAACATCGTATCAGACAGGGGTGTACAATTTACGTCCAAATTTTGGAGGGAGCTCTGCAAAGCCTTAAATATCAAAGTCTGCCTCTCATCAGCTTACCACCCTCAGAGTAACGGCTAAACGGAGAGGACGAACCAGACTCTAGAGCAATATCTGCGGTGTTTCTGCTCGGGATCTCAAGATGATTGGGCAAGCCTTCTCCCATACGCAGAGTTCGCGTATAACAATTCTGTTCACGCTGCTACCAACCAAACGCCTTTCTGGGCAAATTGTGGATTCCATCCCACCTTTCTGTCCAACGATGTCCCTGAGATAGCAGTCCCTGCGGTTCATGACAGAATAGCCTCTTTACAAGCAAATTTCCAGAGGATTCAAGACATGTTGCAGAGGGCTCAAACGGATTACAAGGAGCAGTATGATCGGGGCAGGAGGGAGAATCCAACTTTTAAACTAGGAGAAGAGGTCTGGTTATCCACTACCAACCTTAAACTATCCGTGCCTTCGCGGAAATTGGGACCCAAGTTCATTGGTCCTTTCCCCATCAAAAGGATTATCAACCCTGTGGCTATGGAGCTAGCATTACCAAAGACTTACAGAATCCACCCTGTCTTCCACGTGTCCTTACTGAAGCCCGTGATGGACAGCACTTTTCCGGAAAGAGGGGAGCTTCCTCCGCCACCAGTTAGGGTGGATGGAGAGAATGAGTTTGAGGTGGAGTCCATCCTTAACTGTAGGAAGAAGGGCAGACAACTGCAGTATCTGATCCAGTGGAAGGGTTATCCACCTGAGGACAACTCTTGGGAACCCGCAAAGAACCTACATGCACCACGCTTAATTCAAGCTTTCCACCGAGACCACCCGGAGGTGATGTCCAGTCTGGGCGTCCAGTGTCCGCCCTTAGGAGGGGGGCACTGTCAGGAGGCACAAGCCGCCTCCGTCCGCCGGGCTCCACGGCGCATGCGCGGAGGACTCACGCTGCGCCGTACACCCGTTCGCGGCCCAATGGTGCGGCGCGCGCGGGTGCACGGCGGTCCCCGTGTGCGCGCCGTGGCCGTGCGGGTGCCCGGCGGTGCGTCACGCTGACGCGCTCGCCGGTGGGCTACTTCTGACGGCTCCAGCACCCAGTCGGGTTGCTGGTTTGTCGTCAGCTGTACCCTGTCCCCTGTGCCTGATATTCCCTGCTTCCTAGTGTGTTCCCTGTGCTAACTCTGCCTGTGAAACGGATTACTCTTGTCTGCCTGATACCCCTGACCTCTGCTTGTGTAACGGACTAATCTCTCTGCCTGCCTGATACCCCTGACCTCTGCTAGTGAAACGGATTACTCTCTGCCTGCCTGATACCTCTGACCTCTGCTTGTTTAACGGATTACCCTCTGCCTGCCTGATACCTCTGACCTCTGCTTGTTTAACGGATTACCCTCTGCCTGCCTGATACCCCTGATCTCAGCCTGTTACACGGACTTGTTCTTGCCGGTTACCCCGGTCCTGATCTCTGCCTGAATAACGGACTTACCCGACCTGATACCCCAGTTCCAGTTAACCACTTGTTTTGCAGCTCCTCTAGTGCCCAACGGCTACACGGACTTCCTTCGGGAATTCAGTCTCCACTGGAAGCCCGTGCCTCCGCGTGCTCCCAGCTCCCTGTATCACCTCCAGGGGTCGGGTGCGCGTGGTCGTAAGGGCGAGCCGCTCTCGGCATCTCGGCCTCGGTGAGTATAGTCCTTGACAGCAGAGGACACAGTTCGCTAACTGTAATTACTGCAGCTGGCTGCCTGTGTTACTAATAGGATCAGAAGAACACCAGCAATTGTCTTCAGGTAGTTTAGGTGCACACTGTGCAGAGGACACAGTACACTAACTGTAAATACTGCAGCTGCCTGCCTGTGGTATTAATAGGATCAGAATACCATCAATTGTCTTCAGGTAGCTTTAGGTGCACACTGTGCAGAGGACACAGTACATTAACTGTAAATACTGCAGCTGCCTGCCTGTGGTATTAATAGGATCAGAACATCAGCAATTGTCTTCAGGTAGCTTTAGGTGCACACTGTGAAGAGGACACAGTATACTAACTGTAAATACTACAGCTGCCTGCAAGAGGTATAAATAGGATCAGAATAAGAGCAATTGTCTTCAGGTAGCTTTAGGTGCGTACTGTGCAGAGAACACAGTACACTAACTGTAAACACTGCAGCTGCCTGCTTGTGGTATTAATAGGATCAGAACACCAGAAATTGTCTTCAGGTAGCTTTAGGTGCACACTGTGTAGAGGACACTGCACACTAACTGTAAATACTGCAGCTCACTAATATGATCCGAAGAACACCTGCAATTTTCTTCAGGTAGCTTTAGGTGCACACTGTGCAGAGGACACAGTACACTAACTTTAAATACTGCAGCTGCCTGCCTGTGGTATTAATAGGATCAGAACACCAGCAATTGTCTTCAGGTAGCTTTAGGTGCACACCTTGCAGAGGACACCGTACACTATCTGTAAATACTGCAGCTGCCTGCGTGTGGTACTAATAGGATCAGAAGAACACCAGCAATTGTCTTCAGGTAGCTTTAGGTGCACACTGTGCAGAGGACACAGTACACTAACTGTAAATACTGCAGCTGCCTGCCTGTGGTATTAATAGGATCAGAACACCAGCATTTTTTTTCAGGTAGATTTAGGTGCACACTGTGCAGAGTACACAGTACACTAACTGTAAATACTGCAGCTGCCTGCCTGTGGTATTAATAGGATCAGAAGAACACCAGCAATTTTCTTCAGGTAGCTTTAGGTGCACACTGTGCAGAAGATACGGTACACTATCTATAAATACTGCAGCTGCCTGCCTGTGCTATTAATACAATCAGAACACCAGCAATTGTCTTCAGGTAGCTTTAAGTTCACACTGTGCAGAGGACACAGTACACTAACTGTAAATACTGCAGCTGCCTGCCTGTGCTATTAATAGGATCAGAACACCAGCAATTGTCTTCAGGTAGCTTTAGGTGCACACTGTGCAGAGGACACAGTACACTAACTGTAAATACTGCAGCTGCCTGCCTGTGGTATTAATAGGATCAGAACACCAGCAATTGTCTTCAGGTAGCTTTAGGTGCACGCTGTGCAGAGGACACAGTACACTAACTGTAAATACTGCAGCTGACTGCCTGTGGTATTAATAGGATCAGAAGAACACCAGGATTGTCTTCAGGTAGCTTAGGAGAAAACTGTGTAGAGGAAATAGCACACTAATTGTAAATACTTCAGCTGCCTGCCTGTGGTACTGATAGAATCAAAGAACACCAGCAATTGTCTTTTTTTTTTTTTTTTTAAATATATTTTTATTAGATTTTTTGAGACAAACAGCAAACAATACAATAACATATGGCTGCTACAGTACATCAAGTCCGCGCCAGATTAATTAGATCATTTGATAGAACATGTGATAACGTGAGTTGCTAGGTTAAATTAACAGTAATCAAGGTATATATATGGTTCTCCTCAGAGGGAATTAGTCAGCTAGATACCATGACAAATTGCGCCTGAGATTTCAGATATCTAAGCCTAGAAACATACAAACATAGAGATCAATACATTAACCTGAGGACCGTTGTGAATCTGTGTTCAATGTGAAATATTCAGAGCCTCCATCCACTTACACCAGACCCTGTCAAATTTCAAAGGACAACCTCTGTTAGCGTATGTGTCTTTGTATAGTGGGAGGCTTTCATTGACCAAAAGTTTCCACTGTGTAACTGAGGGGGGGTTAGGTTTTTTCCACTGTATTGCGATACACTTCCTGGCATAGAAAAGTAATAAACTGGTCAACGTGCGTTTGGCTATGGTTGGGACAATATTTTCTAGTAAACCTAGTATGCATATCTCCATCCGCAGTGATAGATTAGTTGAAGCCACCTTGTGAGTCAAGTCGAGTACCTCTCCCCAAAATTGCTGTATTTTTGGGCAGCGCCAAAAGATGTGTGCAAAGTCTCCCGGGGTTAGACCACATCTCCAGCATTCCGAAGAATGCTGAGGGTTCATCAAATGTAGTCTGTGTGGGGTAAAGTAAGCCCTATGAACAATTTTAAATTGTACTACTCTGTCTCTTATGGAAACAAGTGACCTGAAGGGGAAATCCCAGACGTCATCCCAGTCATCATTATCCAACGCAGGAATGTCGCATTGCCAACGGGACCAGAGCCCTTCCAGAGGTGGTAGGGACACAAACACCAGGTGCGCGTACAGAGATGATGTTGGCTTCTCAGCGCAGCCGGATCTGAGCGTCTTCTCCAGCTCGGATTGGGTCAGGATGCAGGATGCATGGGGAAATTGAGCCGCAAATGCGTGTGCTAGCTGAAAATAACGAAACTGGTAATATTTCGGGAGATTGTACATTGAAGATAACTGGGCAAAGGAAAGCAATGAGGTCTGTGACACCACTTGTGAAATTAATTTGAAACCATATTTAGTCCATGCCTGGGGGTCTGTGAGCTTAAAGATATGTGGTAAGTTGGGGTTTGACCATAGTGGGGCGTTGGGGGAAAGCTCTGAGCGGTTATATTTACCTATACTAAGACCTATTCGCCATGCTCGCAGAGTAGTATGCATGGAGGGGGTAAGTGGGTGCAGGGCACGTGGACCTCTGTGAATTAAAAACTGAAGGGTCTCCCAGGAACCCACCACCGTAGCCTCCAGAGCCGAGGCCGCGTTAGTTTTGTCAGGGACCAACCACCAGACCACTGTCACTAACTGAGAGGCCAGGAAATATTTGTAGCAGTCTGGAAAAGCCATGCCTCCCTGTGATGTGGGCCTCATCAAGACATTTTATATCTGGGTGGGGTGGGGCCCCACAAGAAGTCTGAAAATTTTTGGTTAAGTTTGGTAAAGAATGATTTGGGGATCCATTGTGGGGAGTGGCAAAAGAGGTAAGTGAATTTGGGGATGATTTTCATTTTGAGGAGATTAACTCTACCCCAAACCGATAAAGGTAGATTGCTCCATACTTTGAGTTTAAGTTTCGTATCTCCCACCACTGGGTCAAGATTTAGTTTAATGAAATTCTGGGCATGGGCAGAGATCTGGACCCCAAGATACTTGAAGGTGTCTACCCATCTCAACGGGCTATCAGGGGGGGAGGTGTTTTTTGCTTCCTGATCTATGGGGAATAGGGTGGATTTTGACCAATTAACCCGAAGACCCGTTACCTCAGAGAATGTGTCCAGGACCGATAATGCGCCCTGGAGCGACGGGCCAGCGTCTGCGAGAAAAAGGACCATATCATCAGCGTACAGGGCTACCCTCTCCTCCAGCAAGCCAATACGCAACCCCTTTATGTGGGGTGATGTACGTAGGGCTTCAGCAACTGGTTCAATGGCTATGGCAAACAAGGCTGGAGAGAGGGGGCAGCCCTGCCTAGTTCCCCTAAACAATTTGAAGGGAGATGATAATTTAGAGCCGAGTCGAATCGAGGAGGTGGGGCATTTGTAGATCACCTGTAGCCACGCAATTAATTTTAATGGGAAGCCCATTCTTCGGAGGGTCTCCCACAGAAAGGGCCATTCCACTGTGTCAAAGGCTTTTTCTATGTCCAATAGCGCTATGGCCCTGGTCCCTGAATTTTTATGCTGGGTATGGATGTTTGTGAAAAGTCTCCTGATATTTACGTCAGTGGACCTCTTGGGCATAAAACCTGTTTGGTCGGAATCAATTACTGATGGCAACAGTGGATAGAGACGGGAGGCTAGCAGTTTGGTTAGGATTTTAAGATCGTTGTTTAACAATACGATCGGTCTGTAAGATGCGCATAGTTCCGGGTCTTTGGGGGGCTTGTGTATTAGGGTAAGGTATGCCTGGTGCATTGATGGAGGTAGGTCTCCCTTAGATAGGCAATTAGTATACAGCTGGGCCAGAATGGGTGCCAGTAGATCACAGTGAGTTCGATAGAATTCTATGGGAAGTCCGTCTGGCCCTGGTGCCTTACCGGTGGGGAAAGAGCGGATAACGTTTAGAACCTCTAATGTCGTAAAAGGCTGGATCAGTGACTGTCTCTCTGCGTCCGAGAGCCAACCTAGTGCCAGCGGATCTAAGAGATCTCGTAGTGACTGTGGTTGGAAATCGGAGGGAAGAGAGGAGGCATAGAGCCTTCCGTAGAAGGCACCGAACATCTCTAATATGTCAGATTGGGACGTCACCGTCTCTCCATCTGAGGAGCGCAGGCTAGAGACTACTGTGAGTGGATGGTCATGTTGAGCCAGCATAGCCAAAAAACGACCGTTTTTGTCACCCTGCTCAAAGAACCGTTGTCTACCTGTATGTATGTCTAGTCTAGTGACCTCTGACATATGTATGTTCAATGCACTCTGAGCTGCATTTAGCGAGTCAAAATGAGAAGGCGAGGGGTCTGCACTAAACACCGCAGCCTGATCATCAACTGACTGTTGAAGTAACTGAGTTTGTTGGCCTTGTTGTTTTTTGACACTAGCAATGGTGGAAATGTATAGGCCTCTGGCATAGGCTTTGAATGAGTCCCAAACTATTTGCGGAGATGAAGAGTCCTTGTTATGGTCCCAAAAATCAACCAACCTGGGCGGAATAATATCCGCCACCTCGGGGTGGGAGATCCACCGTGCCCCCAGCCTCCACAAAGCCGCATCACGGGATGCAGGCGAGCGGAATTCCACAACCAGAGGGCTGTGATCAGATAATCCACTAGGGAGATATGAGGCCTCCACCACGTCCGCCAAAAGCGACGGGTTGGAGAAGGCCAAGTCAATTCTTGAGGCAGTCTTGTGGGAAGCCGAGAAGCACGAATAGGCCCTAAGGGCAGGATGTCTCCATCTCCAAATCTCCTCCAGTCCCATTGCCCGTGCCCAATAAAGTAAGTCAGGGTTATGCGTCTTAGGGGAGACAGGTCTATCCATGTCTGGGGAGATGATAGCATTAAAATCCCCCATTACCAAGAGTTTCCCGGGACAGAAGGGGGCTGCCCTTTCCAGGGCTGCGTAGAGAAGGTCCGGAGAGAAGGGTGGAGGGACATACAGATTCACAACAATATATCTCTGGGACCAATGTCTAAACACCAAAATTGCATATTTACCCTGGGGGTCTGTGCATACCTCTTCAATTGTACATGGAAATTTTTTAGCAATTAGAATTGAGACCCCCCTGGAATATGAGGAGTATGTTGCATGAACGGACCTCTGTATCCAGGGTTTTTTAAGAGTCAGGACCTTGCTGCTCGTGAGATGAGTTTCTTGTAGAAGTATAATGTGAGGGGAGTGGAGTTTAAGGTATTTGGTTAGTAGCGCACGTTTAAATTTGGAATTCAGGCCTCTGACGTTCCATGAAAGGACAGTGAACGTATCAGTTAGGGAGGTAGCCATCTGAAGTGAGGAAACCCAGGCAAAGCAGGATGACTGGGGGGGCTTACGGGGGAGCAACTCACGGACAGCAAGGACCCCAGGTCAAACCACCGTGGGGCAGTAACAATTGACCACTGTAGCAACCTTCTATAGCCTAAGATTAAGCAAACCAAACTAAAACATAAAATGCCCAAGCACAGGGTGCTTATCCTACTAATTCCCATCTCCTCTCCCGTAAAGGGAAAATATAACTCGGGGAGGAGAATTGGGAATAGTTTTACCCAAAAAAACGAATAAACCACTAACTGTAGATGTACCCCTAAGTAGGGTTATCACGCTGCGATACTCTTACTGCAGACCAGTCCGTGATTCCTTGATCCATCTATAATTGAAAACAAAGTCCCAAAAGCAACAAAAAGGAAAAGAAAAAAGAAAAAAAAAAAAAAAAAAAAATTTTGGAACTTATTTCACCCTCCTTAAAAAGATGGGGTGATAGACCTCCTTCGATTAGGAGCTGATGAAGGAGGTATGCGGGAGGGGCACATGAACATGGGTGTGGGTGGTGATCTCTGGATCAAAGAGGGGGGGGGGATCCTAAGAAAATCAGGGCGCCTGTGGGTTGATCTCCGTTCAGTGATCCAAAGGACAATATCAAAAGCAATGAAAAGGAAAATGGAAAACAAAAAAAAGTCTGTATGGGTGTCGCTGGAGCTCCTCCGACAGGAGGCGGTAGCAATAGGTTCAATATCTCAGTGTGTCACATATAAGTTTAGGATATGGTCGGGTTGTAGTAATGCAGGAGAGGGTGGGAGCTGAAAATAAATTATTCTGGGAATCAAGAGGGGACGAATATGGGGGTCTTTATATGGAGGTAGGGTATGTAGCTGGGTCTCACAAGTCCTAAAGCCGCAGATGTTCCAGTTGCTGATATGACCCTAGTGGGTATCTAACCATGCCGCAGCGGCCTCAGGGGTATCAAAGAAGCGGGTGGAGTCACCATCGGTGATCCTCAATCTGCTGGGGTACAGAAGGCCAAAGCGTATCCCCTTCTCACGAAGTCGGCGTCTGACATCTGTGAAGGATCTGCGGCGCTGCTGTACCTCTTGTGAGAAATCAGGAAAGAAGGACAATCTAGTGTTCTCAAACTTGATTTCCGGCATGGCACGGGCCGCCGCCAGGATACGGTCCCGGTCCCGGTAGTTTAACAGGCGCAGTAGGAAGGGGCGCGGGGGAGCCCCGGGTCTCGGAGGGAGCGGCGGGACTCTATGGGCTCTTTCGACCACGAAGGTGGGCGGCATGTTGCCTAGATTAAACAAGGTGGACAATAGCTGTTCAGTAAACTCCGCCGGTTTGGAGCCCTCAGCTCTCTCAGGTAAGCCAATTATACGAATGTTGTTGCGCCTAAGGCGATTTTCGGTATCAATGGCTCGTTCTTGTAGCGCCTTTACCTGAAGTTGCAAGGCCCTCACCTCTCTGGAATCCGTCCGGATCGCACCCTCTACCGTGGAGTCTTCTACTTCTGATATACGTGATCGAAATTTATCCATGTCTTGACGAATGAGACTTACATCTACTGTTAGGAAATCAATTTTGGTAGTGAGGGTTTCTTTACATGCTGTGATGGCAGCCAGGATCTCAGCTCCCGTTGGGGACTCCCTGGTCTCCGACTCCGCCACCGCCTGCGCGTTTGCCACCATCGTAGCCGTCTGAAGGCGCCCGGACGACGCGGCCATTGAAGAAGCGGTGTGGGAAACCTTCTTTTTTGGGTGCGTGCAGCGGGTCCTGGGTGGGCCCATCCGCAGTGTGTTCTGCTCTGGGGGGCGGCTTATTAGGTTATGGAGGAGGGCAGGAAGGCACCAGGAAGCACAGGGAGCGAGATAGAGGATGCACAGGGCCGGGGCCCACTGTAAAGGCAGTCCTTGCTGGATGGTATTTAGTTTTAACAACACAACTTCTATGGGGCACAGTACCTCAGTGTGTAAGGTGGGCCAGGTACCACAGGCCTCCAGATAGCAGCAGGTCCCTGGCTCTCAATATTCCTCTGGCAGGTCCACCCTGTCTTCCACGCAGCCCCGCCGCTCCCGGGAGGTAGATGCCGCCCCCCCCGCTCCGCCGACCGCGGCACCCGAGCCCGGGGATGTCTTGGAATCTGTAGGCCGCAAGATGGCGGCGGCCGCGGCGTCAGGGATCCCCCAGAAAAGAGCCGTCCCCCGGCCCTCAGCGCCAGAAAGTCTCTCCCAGGGATCACCGTCGTGGAGACAGGAGGATCGGCCGCCTCTCGCCCACCGATCCCAGCGCCTCAGCTCGGATACGTCGGAGGCCTCACAGGCCTCAAGATGGCGGCGGCCGTTGCTGTGTGGAGCCGGCCGCAGCCCAATATGGCTGGTCAGCGCAGCCCAGCTCCACAATTTTCTCCGGGTCTAGTGCGGGTGATGTCCCGTATCAAGTGGGGAGAGTTCTGGGGCCCAGAATGGTATCTTTAGGTCAGGATGGCAGCGGATTCTGTCAGGATTGTAGGAGCCCACGGGATCACGTCTGGTGCGCTCTACATCCGGACACACCCCCCAAACACCAGCAATTGTCTTAAGGTAGCTTTTGGCACACACTGTGCAGAGGACACCATACACTAACTGTAAATACTTTAGCTTCCTGCTTGTTGTACTAATAGGATCAGAAGAACACCAGCATGTGTCTTCAGGTAGCTTTAGATGCACAATGTGCAGAGGACACAGTACACTAACTGTAAATACTGCAGCTGCCTGCCTGTGGTATTAATAAGATCAGAAGAACACCAGCAATTTTCTTCAGGTAGCTTTAGATGCAGACTGTGCAGAAGACACGGTACACTAACTATAAATATTGCAGCTACCTGCCTGTGCTATTATTAGGAACAGAACACCATAAATTGTCTTCAGGTAGCTTTAGGTGCACACTGTGCAGAGGACACAGTACACTATCTGTAAATTCTGCAGCTGCCTGCCTGTGGTATTAATAGGATCAGAACATCAGCAATTGCCTTCAGGTAACTTTAGGTGCACACTGTGCAGAGGACACAGTACAATAACTGTAAATACTGCAGCTGTCTGCCTGTGGTATTAATAGGATCAGAAGAACACCAGCAATTGTCTTCAGGTAGTTTTTGGTGCACACTGTGCAGAGGACACAGTACACTAACTGTAAATACTGCAGCTGCCTGCAAGTGTTATTAATAGGATCAGAAGTAGAGCAATTGTATTCAGGTAGCTTTAGGTGCATACTGTGTAGAGAACACAGTACACTAACTATAAATACTGCAGCTGCCTGTCTGTGGTACTAAAAGGATCAGAAGAACATCAGCAATTGTCTTCAAGTAGCTTTAGGTGCACATTATGCAGAGGACACAGTACACTGACTGTAAATACTGCAGCTGTCTGCCTGTGGTATCAATAGGATCAGAACATCAGCAATTGCCTTCAGGTAGCTTTAGGTGCACACTGTGCAGAGGACACAGTACATTAACTGTAAATACTGCAGCTGCCTGCCTGTGATATTAATAAGATCAGAACACCAGCAATTTTCTTCAGGTAGTTTTAGGAGCACACTGTGCAGAGGACACAGTACACTAACTGCAAATACTGCAGCTCCCTGCCTGTGTATTAATAGAATCAGAACACCATCAATTGTCTTCAGGTAGCTTTAGGTGCACACTGTTTAGAGGACACAGCACACTAACTGATAATACTTCAGCTCACTAATAGGATCAGAAGAACACCAGCAATTTTCTTCAGGTAGCTTTAGGTGCACACTGTGCAGAGGAAACAGTACACTAACTTTAAATACTGCAGCTGCCTGCCTGTGGTATTAATAGGATCAGAACACCAGCAATTGTCTTAAGGTAGCTTTAGGTGCACAATGTGCAGAGGACACCGTATACTAACTGTAAATACTGCAGCTGCTTGCGTGTGGTACTAATAGGATCAGAAGAATACCAGCAATTGTCTTCAGGTATCTTTAGGTGCATAATGTGCAGAGGACACAGTACACTAACTGTAAATACTGCAGCTTTCTGCCTGTGGTATTAGTAGGATCAGAACACCAGCGATTGTCTTCAGGTAATTTAGGTGCACACTGTGCAGAGGAAACAGTACACTAACTGTAAATACTGCTGCTTGCCTGTGGTATTAATAGGATCAGAGGAACACCAGCAATTTTCTTCAGGTAGCTTTAGATGCACACTGATCAGAAGACACAGTACACTAACTGTAAATAATGTAGCTGCCTGCCTGTGGTATTAATAGTATCAGAACACCAGCAATTTTCTTCAGGTAGCTTTAGGTGCACACTGTGCAGAGCACACAGTACACTAACTGTAAATACGAGAGCTGCCTGATTGTGGTATTAATAGGATCAGAAGAACACAAGCAATTGTCTTCAGGCAGCTTTAGGTGCACACTGTGCAGAGGACACAGTACACTAACTGTAAATACTACAGCTGCCTGCCTGTGGTATTAGTAGGATCGGAACACCAGCAATTTTCTTCAGGTAGCTTTAGGTGCACACTGTGCAGAGCACACAGTACACTAACTGTAAATACGAGAGCTGCCTGATTGTGGTATTAATAGGATCAGAGGAACACCAGCAATTTTCTTCAGGTAGCTTTAGATGCACACTGATCAGAAGACACAGTACACTAACTATAAATACGGCAGCTGCCTGCCTGTGCTATTAATAGGATCAGAACACCAGCAATTGACTTTAGGTAGGTTTAGGTGCACACTGTGCAGAGGACACAGTACATTAACTGTAAACAATGCAGCTGCCTGCCTGTGGTATTAATAAGATCAGAACACCAGCAATTTTCTTCAGGTAGCTTTAGGAGCACACTGTGCAGAGTACACAGTACACTAACTGTAAATACTGTAGCTGCCTGCCTGTGGTATTAATAGGATCAGAAGAACACCAGGATTGTCTTCAGGTAGCTTTAGGAGCAAACTGTGTAGAGGAAATAGCACACTAACTGTAAATACTTCAGCTGCCTGCCTGTGGTACTGATAGGATCAAAGAACACCAGCAATTATCTTAAGGTAGCTTTTGGCGCACACTGTGCAGAGGACACAGTACACTAACTGTAAATACTGCAACTGCCTGCCTGTGGTAATAATAGGATCAGAACACCAGAAATTGTCTTCAGGTAGCTTTAGGTGCACACTGTGCAGAGGACACAATACACTAACTGTAAATACTGCAGCTGCCTGCTTGTGGTACTAATAGGATCAGAACACCAGCAATTTTCTTCAGGTAGCTTTAGGTCCACACTGTGCAGAGGACACAGTACACTAACTGTAAATACTGCAGCTGCCTGCCTGTGGTATTAATAGGATCAGAACACCAGAAATTGTCTTCAGGTAGCTTTAGGTGCACACTGTGTAGAGGACACAGTACATTAACTGTAAATACTGCAGCTGCCTGCCTGTGGTATTAATAAGATCAGAACACCAGCAATTTTCTTCAGGCAGCTTTAGGTGCACACTGTGTAGAGGACACAGTACACTAACTGTAAATACTGCAGCTGCCTGCCTGTGGTATTAATAGGATCAGAAGAACACCAACAATTTTCTTCAGGTAGCTTTAGCTGCACACTGTGCAGAGGACACAGTACACTAACTATAAATACTGCAGCTGCCTGCCTATGCTATTAATAGGATCAGAACACCAGAAATTGTCTTCAGGTAGCTTTAAGTTCACACTGTGCAGAGGACACAGTACACTAACTGTAAATACTGCAGCTGGCTGCCTGTGGTACTAATAGGATGAGAAGAACACCAGCAATTGTCTTTAGGTAGCTATAGGTGCACACTGTGCAGAGGACACAGTACACTAACTTTAAATACTGCAGCTGCCTGCCTGTGGTATTAATAGGATCAGAAGAGCACCAGGATTGTCTTCAGGTAGCTTTAGGATCAAACTGTGTAGAGAAAATAGCACACTAACTGTAAATACTTCAGCTACCTGCCTGTGGTACTGATAAGATAAAAGAACACCAGCAATTGTCTTCAGGTAGCTTTTGGCGCACGCTGTGCAGAGGACACAGTACACTAACTGTAAATACTGCAACTGCCTGCCCATGGTATTAATAGGATCAGAACACCAGAAATTGTCTTCAGGTAGCTTTAGGTGTACAGTGTGCAGAGGACACAGTACACTAACTGTAAATACTGCAGCTGCATCCTTGTGGTACTAATAGGATCAGAACACCAGCAATTGTCTTCAGGTAGCATTAGCTGAACACTGTGTAGAGGATACAGCAAACTAACTGTAAATACTGCAGCTCCCTGACTGTGGTACTAATAGGATTAGAAGAACACCAGCAATTTTCTTCAAGTAGCTTTAGGTGCACATTGTGCAGAGGACACAGTACACTAACTGTAAATACTGCAACTGCCTGCCTGTGGTATTAATAGGATCAGAACACCAGAAATTGTCTTCAGGTAGCTTTAGGTGCACACTGTGCAGAGGACACAATACACTAACTGTAAATATTGCAGCTCCCTGCTTTTGGTACTAATAGAATCAGAACACCAGCAATTGTCTTCAGGTAGCTTTAGATGCACACTGTGCAGAGGACACAGTACACTAACTGTAAATACTGCAGCTGCCTGCCTGTGGTATTAATAGTTTCAGAAGAACACCAGCAATTTTTTTCAGGTAGCTTTAGATGCACACTGTGCAGAAGACACAGTACACTAACTATAAATACTGCAGCTGCCTGCCAGTGCTATTATTAGGATCAGAACACCAACAGTTGTCATCAGGTAGCTTTAGGTGCACACTGAGCAGAGGACACAGTACACTAACTGTAAATACTGCAGCTGCCTGCCTGTGGTATTAATAGGATCAGTACACCAGCAATTGTCTTCAGGTAGCTTTAGGGAAACACTGTGCAGAGGACACAGTACACTAACTGTAAATACTGCAGCTGCCTGCCTGTGGTACTAATAGGATCAGAAGAACACCAGCAATTTTCTTCAGGTAGCTTTAGGTGCACACTGTGCAGAGGACACAGTACACTAACTGTAAATACTGCAGCTGCCTGTCTGTGGTATTAATAGGATCAGAACATCAGCAATTGTCTTCAGGTAGTTTTAGGTGCACACGCTGCAGAGAACACAGTAAACTAACTGTAAATTCTGCAGCTGCCTGCCTGTGGTATTAATAGGATCAGAAGAACACCAGCAATTGTCTTCAGGTAGCTTTAGGAGCAAACTGTGTAGAGGACACAGCACACTAACTGTAAATACTGCAGCAACCTGCCTGTCGTACTAATAGGATCAGAACACCAGCAATTTTCTTCAGGTAGCTTTAGGTGTACACTGTGCAGAGGACACAGTACACTAACTGTAAATACTGCAGCTGTCTGCCTGTGGTATTAATAGGATCAGAACACCAGCAATTGTCTTCAGGTAGCTTTAGGTGCACACTGTGTAGAGGATACAGCAAACTACCTGTAAATACTGCAGCTGTCTGCTTGTGGTACTAATAGGATCAGAACACCAACAATTTTCTTCAGGTAGCTTTAGGTCCACACTGTGCAGCAGACACAGTAGACTAACTGTAAATATTGCAGCTGTCTGCCTGTGTTATTAATAGGATCAGAACACCAGCAATTGTCTTCAGGTAGCTTTAGGTATACACTGAGTAGAGGATACAGCACACTAACTGTAAATACTGCAGCTCCCTGTCTGTGGTACTAATAGGATCAGAAGAACACCAGCAATTTTCTTCAAGTAGATTTAGGTGCCCACTGTGCAGAGGACACAGTACACTAACTGTAAATACTGCAGCTGCCTGCCTGTGGTATAATTAGGAACAGAACACCCGCAATTGTCTTCAGGTAGCTTTAGGTGCACACCGTGCAGAGGACTCCGTACACTATCTGTAAATACTGCAGCTGCCTGCTTGTGGTACTAATAGGATCAGAAGAACACCAGCAATTGTCTTCAGGAAGTTTTAGGTGCACAATGTGCAGAGGATACAGTACACTAACTGTAAATACTGCAGCTGCCTGCTTGTGGTATTAGTAGAATCAGAACACCAGCGATTTTCTTCAGGTAGTTTAGGTGCACACTGTGCAGAAGAAACAGTACACTAACTGTAAATAATGTAGCTGCCTGCCTGTGGTATTAATTGTATCAGAACACCAGCAATTTTCTTCAGGTAGCTTTAGGTGCACAGTGTGCAGAGGACTCAGTTCACTAACTGTAATTACTGCAGCTGGCTGCCTGTGTTACTAATAGGATCAGAAGAACACCAGAAATTGTCTTCAGGTAGCAGAGGACACAGTGCACAAACTGTAAATACTGCAGCTGCCTGCCTGTGGTATTAATAGGATCAGAACATCAGCAATTGTCTTCAGGTAGCATTAGGTGCACACTGTGCAGAGGACTCAGTACATTAACTGTAAATACTGCAGCTGCCTGCCTGTGGTATTAATAGGATCAGAACATCAGCAATTGTCTTCAGGTAGCTTTAGGTGCACACTGTGAAGAGGACACAGTATACTAACTGTAAATACTACAGCTGCCTGCAAGTGGTATAAATAGGATCAGAATAAGAGCAATTGTCTTCAGGTAGCTTTAGGTGCATACTGTGCAGAGAACACAGTTCACTAACTGTAAACACTGCAGCTGCCTGCTTGTGGTATTAATAGGATCAGAACACCAGAAATTGTCTTCAGGTAGCTTTAGGTGCACACTGTGTAGAGGACACAGCACACTAACTGTAAATACTGCAGCTCACTAATATGATCAGAAGAACACCAGCAATTTTCTTCAGGTAGCTTTAGGTGCACACTGTGCAGAGGACACAGTACACTAACTTTAAGTACTGCAGCTGCCTGCCTGTAGTATTAATAGGATCAGAACACCAGCAATTGTCTTCAAGTAGCTTTAGGTGCACACTGTGCAGAGGACACCGTACACTATCTGTAAATACTGCAGCTGCCTGCGTATGGTACTAATAGGATCAGAAGAACACCAGCAATTGTCTTCAGGTAGCTTTAGGTGCACACTGTGCAGAGGACACAGTACACTAACTGTAAATAATGCAGCTGCCTGCCTCTGGTATTAATAGGATCAGAACACCAGCAATTTTTTTCAGGTAGCTTTAGGTGCACACTGTGCAGAGTACACAGTACACTAACTGTAAATACTGCAGCTGCCTGCCTGTGGTATTAATAGGATCAGAAGAACACCAACAATTTTCTTCAGGTAGCTTTAGTTGCACACTGTGCAGAAGATACAGTACACTAACTATAAATACTGCACCTGCCTGCCAGTGCTATTAATAGGATCAGAACACCAGCAATTGTCTTCAGGTAGCTTTAAGTTCACACTGTGCAGAGGACACAGTACACTAACCGTAAATACTGCAGCTGGCTGCCTGTGGTAATAATAGGATGAGAAGAACACCAGCAATTGTCTTCAGGTAGCTTTAGGTGCACACTGTGCAGAGGACACAGTACACTAACTGTAAATACTGCAGCTGCCTGCCTGTGGTATTAATAGGATCAGAAGAACACCAGGATTGTCTTCAGGTAGCTTTAGGAGCAAACTGTGTAGAGGAAATAGCACACTAACTGTAAATACTTCAGCTGCCTGCCTGTGGTACTGATAGGATCAAAGAACAGCAGCAATTGTCTAAAGGTAGCTTTTGGTGCACACTGTGCAGAGGACACAGTACACTAACTGTAAATACTGCAACTGCCTGCCTGTGGTATTAATAGGATCAGAACACCAGAAATTGTCTTCAGGTAGCTTTAGGTGCACACTGTGCAGAGGACACAATACACTAACTGTAAATATTGCATCTCCCTGCTTTTGGTACTAATAGGATCAGAACACCAGCAATTGTCTTCAGGTAGCTTTAGGTGCTCACTGTGTAAAGGATACAGCACACTAACTGTAAATACTGCAGCTCCCTGCCTTTGGTACTAATAGGCTCAGAAGAACACCAGCAATTGTCTTCAGGAAGTTTTAGGTGCCCACTGTGCAGAGGACACAGTACACTAACTGTAAATACTGCAGCTGCCTGCCTGTGGTATAATTAGGAACAGAACACCCGCAATTGTCTTCAGGTAGCTTTAGGAACACACCGTGCAGAGGACACCGTACACTATCTGTAAATACTGCAGCTGCCTGCTTGTGGTACTAATAGGATCAGAAGAACACCAGCAATTGTCTTCAGTAAGTTTTAGGTGCACAATGTGCAGAGGACACAGTACACTAACTGTAAATACTGCAGCTGCCTGCCTGTGGTATTAGTAGAATCAGAACACCAGCGATTTTCTTCAGGTAGTTTAGGTGCACACTGTGCAGAGGAAACAGTACACTAACTGTAAATAATGTAGCTGCCTGCCTGTGGTATTAATTGTATCAGAACACCAGCAATTGTCTTCAGGTAGCTTTAGGTGCACACTGTGAAGAGGACTCAGTTCACTAACTGTAATTACTGCAGCTGGCTGCCTGTGTTACTAATAGGATCAGAAGAACACCAGAAATTGTCTTCAGTTAGCAGAGGACACAGTGCACTAACTGTAAATACTGCAGCTGCCTGCCTGTGGTATTAATAGGATCAGAACATCAGCAATTGTCTTCAGGTAGCTTTAGGTGCACACTGTGCAGAGGACTCAGTACATTAACTGTAAATACTGCAGCTGCCTGCCTGTGGTATTAATAGGATCAGAACATCAGCAATTGTCTTCAGGTAGCTTTAGGTGCACACTGTGAAGAGGACACAGCACACTAACTGTAAATACTACAGCTGCCTGCAAATGGTATAAATAGGATCAGAATAAGAGCAAATGTCTTCAGGTAGCTTTAGGTGCATACTGTGCAGAGAACACAGTTCACTAACTGTAAACACTGCAGCTGCCTGCTTGTGGTATTAATAGGATCAGAACACCAGAAATTGTCTTCAGGTAGCTTTAGGTGCACACTGTGTAGAGGACACAGCACACTAACTGTAAATACTGCAGCTCACTAATATGATCAGAAGAACACCAGCAATTTTCTTCAGGTAGCTTTAGGTGCACACTGTGCAGAGGACACAGTACACTAACTTTAAGTACTGCAGCTGCCTGCCTGTAGTATTAATAGGATCAGAACACCAGCAATTGTCTTCAAGTAGCTTTAGGTGCACACTGTGCAGAGGACACCGTACACTATCTGTAAATACTGCAGCTGCCTGCTTATGGTACTAATAGGATCAGAAGAACACCAGCAATTGTCTTCAGGTAGCTTTAGGTGCACACTGTGCAGAGGACACAGTACACTAACTGTAAATAATGCAGCTGCCTGCCTCTGGTATTAATAGGATCAGAACACCAGCAATTTTTTTCAGGTAGCTTTAGGTGCACACTGTGCAGAGTACACAGTACACTAACTGTAAATACTGCAGCTGCCTGCCTGTGGTATTAATAGGATCAGAAGAACACCAACAATTTTCTTCAGGTAGCTTTAGTTGCACACTGTGCAGAAGATACAGTACACTAACTATAAATACTGCACCTGCCTGCCAGTGCTATTAATAGGATCAGAACACCAGCAATTGTCTTCAGGTAGCTTTAAGTTCACACTGTACAGAGGACACAGTACACTAACCGTAAATACTGCAGCTGGCTGCCTGTGGTAATAATAGGATGAGAAGAACACCAGCAATTGTCTTCAGGTAGCTTTAGGTGCACACTGTGCAGAGGACACAGTACACTAACTGTAAATACTGCAGCTGCCTGCCTGTGGTATTAATAGGATCAGAAGAACACCAGGATTGTCTTCAGGTAGCTTTAGGAGCAAACTGTGTAGAGGAAATAGCACACTAACTGTAAATACTTCAGCTGCCTGCCTGTGGTACTGATAGGATCAAAGAACAGCAGCAATTGTCTTAAGGTAGCTTTTGGTGCACACTGTGCAGAGGACACAGTACACTAACTGTAAATACTGCAACTGCCTGCCTGTGGTATTAATAGGATCAGAACACCAGAAATTGTCTTCAGGTAGCTTTAGGTGCACACTGTGCAGAGGACACAATACACTAACTGTAAATATTGCATCTCCCTGCTTTTGGTACTAATAGGATCAGAACACCAGCAATTGTCTTCAGGTAGCTTTAGGTGCTCACTGTGTAAAGGATACAGCACACTAACTGTAAATACTGCAGCTCCCTGCCTTTGGTACTAATAGGCTCAGAAGAACACCAGCAATTGTCTTCAGGAAGTTTTAGGTGCCCACTGTGCAGAGGACACAGTACACTAACTGTAAATACTGCAGCTGCCTGCCTGTGGTATAATTAGGAACAGAACACCCGCAATTGTCTTCAGGTAGCTTTAGGAACACACCGTGCAGAGGACACCGTACACTATCTGTAAATACTGCAGCTGCCTGCTTGTGGTACTAATAGGATCAGAAGAACACCAGCAATTGTCTTCAGTAAGTTTTAGGTGCACAATGTGCAGAGGACACAGTACACTAACTGTAAATACTGCAGCTGCCTGCCTGTGGTATTAGTAGAATCAGAACACCAGCGATTTTCTTCAGGTAGTTTAGGTGCACACTGTGCAGATTAAACAGTACACTAACTGTAAATAATGTAGCTGCCTGCCTGTGGTATTAATTGTATCAGAACACCAGCAATTGTCTTCAGGTAGCTTTAGGTGCACACTGTGCAGAGGACTCAGTTCACTAACTGTAATTACTGCAGCTGGCTGCCTGTGTTACTAATAGGATCAGAAGAACACCAGAAATTGTCTTCAGTTAGCAGAGGACACAGTGCACTAACTGTAAATACTGCAGCTGCCTGCCTGTGGTATTAATAGGATCAGAACATCAGCAATTGTCTTCAGGTAGCTTTAGGTGCACACTGTGCAGAGGACTCAGTACATTAACTGTAAATACTGCAGCTGCCTGCCTGTGGTATTAATAGGATCAGAACATCAGCAATTGTCTTCAGGTAGCTTTAGGTGCACACTGTGAAGAGGACACAGCACACTAACTGTAAATACTACAGCTGCCTGCAAATGGTATAAATAGGATCAGAATAAGAGCAAATGTCTTCAGGTAGCTTTAGGTGCATACTGTGCAGAGAACACAGTTCACTAACTGTAAACACTGCAGCTGCCTGCTTGTGGTATTAATAGGATCAGAACACCAGAAATTGTCTTCAGGTAGCTTTAGGTGCACACTGTGTAGAGGACACAGCACACTAACTGTAAATACTGCAGCTCACTAATATGATCAGAAGAACACCAGCAATTTTCTTCAGGTAGCTTTAGGTGAACACTGTGCAGAGTACACAGTACACTAACTTTAAGTACTGCAGCTGCCTGCCTGTAGTATTAATAGGATCAGAACACCAGCAATTGTCTTCAAGTAGCTTTAGGTGCACACTGTGCAGAGGACACCGTACACTATCTGTAAATACTGCAGCTGCCTGCGTGTGGTACTAATAGGATCAGAAGAACACCAGCAATTGTCTTCAGGTAGCTTTAGGTGCACACTGTGCAGAGGACACAGTACACTAACTGTAAATAATGCAGCTGCCTGCCTCTGGTATTAATAGGATCAGAACACCAGCAATTTTTTTCAGGTAGCTTTAGGTGCACACTGTGCAGAGTACACAGTACACTAACTGTAAATACTGCAGCTGCCTGCCTGTGGTATTAATAGGATCAGAAGAACACCAACAATTTTCTTCAGGTAGCTTTAGGTGCACACTGTGCAGAAGATACAGTACACTAACTATAAATACTGCACCTGCCTGCCAGTGCTATTAATAGGATCAGAACACCAGCAATTGTCTTCAGGTAGCTTTAAGTTCACACTGTGCAGAGGACACAGTACACTAACCGTAAATACTGCAGCTGCCTGCCTGTGGTATTAATAGGATCAGAAGAGCACCAGGATTGTCTTCAGGTAGCTTTAGGAGCAAACTGTGTAGAGGAAATAGCACACTAACTGTAAATACTTCAGCTGCCTGCCTGTGGTACTGATAGGATCAAAGAACACCAGCAATTGTCTTAAGGTAGCTTTTGGCGCACACTGTGCAGAGGACACAGTACACTAACTGTAAATACTGCAACTGCCTGCCTGTGGTATTAATAGGATCAGAACACCAGAAATTGTCTTCAGGTAGCTTTAGGTGCACACTGTGCAGAGGACACAATACACTAACTGTAAATATTGCAGCTCCCTGCTTTTGGTACTAATAGGATCAGAACACCAGCAATTGTCTTCAAGTAGCTTTAGGTGCACACTGTGCAGAGGACACCGTACACTATCTGTAAATACTGCAGCTCCCTGCCTTTGGTACTAATAGGCTCAGAAGAACACCAGCAATTTTCTTCAAGTAGCTTTAGGTGCACACTGTGCAGAGGACGTAGTACACTAACTGTAAATACTGCAGCTGCCTGCCTGTGGTATTAATAGTATCAGAACACCAGAAATTGTTTAAGGTAGCTTTAATTGCACACTGTGTAGAGAACACAGTACATTAACTGTAAGTACTGCAGCTGTTTGCGTGTGGTACTAATAGGATCAGAAGAACACCAGCAATTGTCTTCAGGCAGCTTTAGGTGCAAAAAGTGCAGAGGACACAGTACACTAACTGTAAATACTGCAGCTTCCTGCCTGTGGTATTAATAAGATCAGAAGAACACCAGCAATTTTCTTCAGTTAGCTTTAGATGCACACTGTACAGAAGACACAGTACACTAACTATAAATACTGCAGCTACCTGCCTGTGCTATTAATAGGAACAGAACACCAGCAATTGTCTTCGGGTAGCTTTAGGTGCACACTGTGCAGAGGACACCATACACTACCTGTAAATACTGCAGCTGCCTGCGTGTGGTACTAATAGGATCAGAAGAACACCAGTAATTGTCTTCAGGCAGCTTTAGGTGCACAATGTGCAGAGGACACACTAAACTAACTGTAAATACTGCAGCTTCCTGCCTGTGGTATTAAAAGGATCAGAACACCAGCGATTGTCTTCAGGTAATTTAGGTGCACACTGTGCAGAGGAAACAATACGCTAACTATAAATACTGCAGCTTCCTGCCTTTGCTATTAATAGGATCAGAACACCAGCAATTGTCTCTGTGCAGAGGACACAGTACATTAACTCTAAATACTGCAGCTGCCTGTCTGTGGCATTAATAGGATCAGAACATCAGCAATTGTCTTCAGGTAGCTTTGGGTGCACACTGTGCAGAGGACACAGTACACTAACTGTAAATACTGCAGCTGCCTGCCTGTGGTATTAATAGGATCAGAAGAACACCAGCAAATGTCTTCAGATAGCTTTAGGAGCAAACTGTATAGAGGACACAGCACTGCCTGTGGTACTAATAGGATCAGAACACCAGCAATTTTCTTCAGGTAGCTTTAGCTGCACACTGTGCAGAGGACACAGTACACTAACTGTAAATATTGCAGCTGCCTGCCTGTGGGATTAATAGGATCAGAACACCAGCAATTGTCTTCAGGTAGCTTTAGGTAAACACTGTGACGAGGACACAGTACGCTAACTATAAATATTTCAGCTGCCTGTCTGTGGTACTGATAGGATCAGAAGAACACCAGCAATTGTGTTAAGGTAGCTTTTGGTGCACACTGTGCAGGGGAAACAGTACACTAACTGTAAATACTGCAACTGCCTGCCTGCCTGTGGTATTAATAGGATCAGAACACAAGCAATTGTCTTAAGGTAGCTTTAGGTGCACACTGTGCAGAGGACACAGTACACTCTCTGTAAATTCTGCAGCTGCCTGCCTGTGGTATTAATAGGAACAGATCATCAGCAATTGTCTTCAGGTAGCTTTAGGTGCACACTGTGCAGAGGACACAGTACACTAACTGGAAATACTGCAGCTGCCTGCCTGTGGTATTAATAGGATCAGAAGAACACCAGCAATTTTCTTCAGGTAGCGTTAGGTGCACACTGTGCAGAAAACATAGTACACTAACTATAAATACTGCAGCTGCCTGACTGTGCTATTAATAGGATCAGAAAACCAGCAATTGTCTTCAGGTCTCATTAGGTGCACACTGTGCAGAGGACACAGTACACTAACTGTAAATACTGCAGCTGCCTGCCTGTGGTATTAATAGGATCAGAACATCAGCAATTGCCTTCAGGTACCTTTAGGTGCACACTGTGCAGAGGACACAGTACACTATCTGTAAATTCTGCAGCTGCCTACTTGTGGTATTAATAGGATCAGAACATCAGCAATTGCCTTCAGGTAGCTTTAGGTGCACACTGTGCAGAGGACACAGTACACTAAATATAAATACTGCAGCTGTCTGCCTGTGGTATTAATAGGATCAGAAGAACACCAGCAATTGTCTTCAGGTAGCATTGGTGCACACTGTGCAGAGGACACAGTACACTAACTGTAAATACTGCAGCTGTCTGCCTGTGGTATTAATAGGATCAGAAGAACACCAGCAATTGTCTTCAGGTAGCTTTAGGTGCATACTGTGAAGAGAAAACAGTACACTAGCTGTAAATACTGCAGCTGCCTGCTTGTGGTACAAAAAGGATCAGAAGAACATCAGCAATTGTCTTCAAGTAGCTTTAGGTGCACACTATGCAGAGGACACAGTACACTGACTGTAAATACTGCAGCTGCCTGACTGTGGTGTTAATAAGATCAGAACACAAGCAATTTTCTTCAGGTAGCTTTAGGAGCACACTGTGCAGAGGACACAGTACACTAATGCCCCGTACACGCGGTCGGATTTTCCGATGGAAAATGTCCGATCGGAGCATGTTGTCGGAAATTCCGACCGTGTGTGGGCTCCATCGGACATTTTCCATCGGATATTCCGACACACAAAGTTGGAGAGCAGGAGATGAAATTTTCCGACAACAAAATCCGTTGTCGGAAATTCCGATCGTGTGTACACAAATCCGACGGACAAAGTGCCACGCATGCTCAGAATAAATAAAGAGATGAAAGCTATTGGCCACTGCCCCGTTTATAGTCCTGACGTACATGTTTTACGTCACCGCGTTTAGAACGATCGGATTTTCCGACAACTTTGTGTGACCGTGTGTATGCAAGACAAGTTTAAGCCAACATCCGTTGGAAAAAATCCTAGGATTTTGTTGTCAGAATGTCTAAACAAAGTCCGACCGTGTGTACGCCCTATATCTGTAAATACTGCAGCTGCCTGCCTGTGGTATTAATAGAATCAGAACACCATCAATTGTCTTCAGGTAGCTTTAGGTGCACACTGTGTAGAGGACACAGCACACTAACTGTAAATATTGCAGCTCAGTAATAGCATCAGAAGAACACCAACAATTTTCTTCAGGTTCAGAGGAAACAGTACACTAACTTTAAATACTGCAGCTGCCTGCCTGTGGTATTATTAGGATCAGAACATGAGCAATTGTCTTAAGGTAGCTTTAGGTGCACACTGTGCAGAGGACACCGTGTACTAACTATAAATGCTGCAGCTGCCTGCGTGTGGTACTAATAGGATCAGAAGAATACCAGCAATTGTCTTCAGGTAGCTTTAGGTGTAAAATGTGCAGAGGACACAGTACACTAACTATAAATACTGCAGCTTCCTGCCTGTGGTATTAGTAGGATCAGAACACCAGCGATTGTCTTCAGGTAATTTAGGTGCACACTGTGCAGAGGAAACAGTACACTAACTATAAATACTGCAGCTGCCTGCCTGTGGTATTAATAGGATCAGAACAACTGCAATTTTCTTCAAGTAGCTTTAGGTGCACACTGTGCAGAGGACACAGTACACTAACTGTAAATACTGCAGCTGCCTGCCTGTGGTATTAATAGGATCTGAAGAACACCAGCAATTGTCTTCAGGCAGCTTAAGTGCACAATGTGCAGAGGACACAGTACACTAACTGCAAATACTGCAGCTGCCTGCCTGTATTATTAGTAGGATCGGAACACCACTGATTGTCTTCAGGTAGTTTAGGTGCACACTGTGCCGAGGAAACAGTACACTAACTGTAAATACTGGAGCTGCCTGCCTGTGGTATTAATAGTATCAGAACACCAGCAATTTTCTTCAGGTACCTTTAGGTGCACACTGTGCAGAGGACACAGTACACTAACTGTAAATACTGCAGCTACCTACCTGTGGTATTAATAGGGTCAAAAGAACACCAGCACTTTTCTTCAAGTAGCTTTAGTTGCACACTGATCAGAAGACACAGTACACTAACTATAAATACTGCAGCTGCCTGCCTGTGTTATTAATAGGATCAGAACACCAGCAATTGTCTTCAGTTTGCTTTAGGTGCCCACTGTGAAGAGGACACAGTACACTAACTGTAAATACTGCAGCTGCCTGGCTATGGTATTAATAGGAACAGAACACCAGCAATTGTCTTCAGGTAGCTTTAGGTGCACACTGTGCAGAGGACACAGTTCGCTAACTGTAATTACTGCAGCTGGCTGCCTGTGTTACTAATAGGATCAGAAGAACACCAGCATTTGTCTTCAGGTAGTTTAGGTGCACACTGTGCAGAGGACACAGTACACTAATTGTAAATACTGCAGCTCCCTGCCTGTGGTACTAATAGGATCAGAAGAGCACCAGCAATTTTCTTCAGGTAGGTTTAGGTGCACACTGTGCAGAGGACACAGTACACTAACTTTAATTACTGCAGCTGCCTGCGTGTGGTACTAATAGGATCAGAAGAACACCAGCAATTGTCTTCAGGTAGCTTTAGGAGCACACTGTGCAGAGGACACAGTACACTAACTGTAAATACTGCAGCTGCCTGCCTGTGGTATTAATAGAATCAGAACACCATCAATTGTCTTCAGGTAGCTTTAGGTGCACACTGTGTAGAGGACACAGCACACTAACTGTAAATATTGCAGCTCAGTAATAGCATCAGAAGAACACCAACAATTTTCTTCAGGTAGCTTTAGGTGCACACTGTTCAGAGGAAACGGTACACTAACTTTAAATACTGCAGCTGCCTGCCTGTGGTATTAATAGGATCAGAACATGAGCAAATGTCTTAAGGTAGCTTTAGGTGCACACTGTGCAGAGGACACCGTGTACTAACTATATATACTGCAGCTGCCTGCGTGTGGTACTAATAGGATCAGAAGAATACCAGCAATTGTCATCAGGTAGCTTTAGGTGTAAAATGTGCAGAGGACACAGTACACTAACTATAAATACTGCAGCTTCCTGCCTGTGGTATTAATAGGATCTGAAGAACACCAGCAATTGTCTTCAGGCAGCTTAAGTGCACAATGTGCAGAGGACACAGTACACTAACTGCAAATACTGCAGCTGCCTGCCTGTAGTATTAGTAGGATCGGAATACCACTGATTGTCTTCAGGTAGTTTAGGTGCACACTGTGCCGAGGAAAAAGTACACTAACTGTAAATACTGGAGCTGCTTGCCTGTGGTATTAATAGGATCAGAACACCATCAATTTTCTTCAGGTAGCTTTAGGAGCACACTGTGCAGAGTACACAGTACACTAACTGTAAATACTGCAGCTGCCTGCCTGTGGTACTAATAGTATCAGAAGAACACCAGGATTGTCTTCAGGTAGCTTTAGGAGCAAACTGTGTAGAGGAAATAGCACACTAAATGTAAATACTTCAGCTGCCGGCCTGTGGTACTGATAGGATCAAAGAACACCAGCAATTGTCTTAAGGTAGCTTTTGGCGCACACTGTGCAGAGGACACAGTACACTAACTGTAAATACTGCAACTGCCTACCTGTGGTATTAATAGGATAATAACACCAGAAACTGTCTTCGGGTAGCTTTAGGTGCACACTGTGCAGAGGACACAATACACTAACTGTAAATACTGCAGATGCCTGCTTGTGGTACTAATAGGATCAGAACACCAGCAATTTTCTTCAGGTAGCTTTAGGTCCACACTGTGCAGAGGACACAGTAGACTAACTGTAAATACTGCAGCTGTCTGCCTGTGGTATTAATAGGATCAGAACACCAGCAATTGTCTTCAGGTAGCTTTAGGTGTACACTGAGTAGAGGATACAGCACACTAACTGTAAATACTGCAGCTCCCTGCCTGTAGTACTAATAGGATCAGAAGAACACCAGCAATTTTCTTCAAGTAGCTTTAGGTGCACACTGTGCAGAGGACACAGTACACTAACTGTAAATAGTGCAGCTGCCTGTGGTATTAATAGGATCAGAAGAACACCAGCAATTGTCTTCAGGAAGTTTTAGGTGCACCATGTGCAGAGGACACAGTACACTAACTGTAAATACTGCAGCTGCCTGCCTGTGACATTAGTAGAATCAGAACACCAGCGATTTTCTTCAGGTAGTTTAGGTGCACACTGTGCAGAGGAAGCAGTACACTAACTGTAAATAATGTAGCTGTCTGCCTGTGGTATTAATAGTATCAGAACACCAGCAATTTTCTTCAGGTAGCTTTAGGTGCACACTGTGCAGAGGACACAGTTCGCTAACTGTAATTACTGCAGCTGGCTGCCTGTGTTACTAATAGGATCAGAAGAACACCAGCAATTGTCTTTAGGTAGTTTAGGTGCACACTGTGCAGAGGACACTGTACACTAACTGTAAATACTGCAGCTGCCTGCTTGTGGTATTAATAGGATCAGAATACCATCAATTGTCTTCAGGTAGCTTTAGGTGCACACTGTGCAGAGGATACAGTACACTAACTGTTAATACTGCAGCTACCTGCCTGTGGTATTAATAGGATCAGAACACCATCAATTGTCTTCAGGAAGCTTTAGGTGCACATTTTGTAGAGGACACAGCACACTAACTGTAAATACTGCAGCTCCCTGCCTGTGGTACTGATAGGATCAGAAGAGCACCAGCAATTTTCTTCAGGTAGGTTTAGGTGCACACTGTGCAGAGGACACAGTACGCTAACTTTAATTACTGCAGCTGCCTGCGTGTGGTACTAATAGGATCAGAAGAACACCAGCAATTGTCTTCAGGTAGCTTTAGGAGCACACTGTGCAGAGGACACAGTACACTAACTGTAAATACTGCAGCTGCCTGCCTGTGGTATTAATAGAATCAGAACACCATCAATTGTCTTCAGGTAGCTTTAGGTGCACACTGTGTAGAGGACACAGCACACTAACTGTAAATATTGCAGCTCAGTAATAGCATCAGAAGAACACCAACAATTTTCTTCAGGTAGCTTTAGGTGCACACTGTTCAAAGGAAACAGTACACTAGCTTTAAATACTGCAGCTGCCTGCCTGTGGTATTAATAGGATCAGAACATGAGCAATTGTCTTAAGGTAGCTTTAGGTGCACACTGTGCAGAGGACACCGTGTACTAACTATAAATACTGCAGCTGCCTGCGTGTGGTACTAATAGGATCAGAAGAATACCAGCAATTGTCTTCAGGTAGCTTTAGGTGTAAAATGTGCAGAGGACACAGTACACTAACTATAAATACTGCAGCTTCCTGCCTGTGGTATTAGTAGGATCAGAACACCAGCGATTGTCTTCAGGTAATTTAGGTGCACACTGTGCAGAAGAAACAGTACACTAACTATAAATACTGCAGCTGCCTGCCTGTGGTATTAATAGGATCGGAACAACTGCAATTTTCTTCAGGTAGCTTTAGGTGCACACTGTGCAGAGGACACAGTACACTAACTGTAAATACTGCAGCTGCCTGCCTGTGGTATTAATAGGATCTGAAGAACACCAGCAATTGTCTTCAGGCAGCTTAAGTGCACAATGTGCAGAGGACACAGTACACTAACTGCAAATACTGCAGCTGCCTGCCTGTATTATTAGTAGGATCGGAACACCACTGATTGTCTTCAGGTAGTTTAGGTGCACACTGTGCCGAGGAAACAGTACACTAACTGTAAATACTGGAGCTGCCTGCCTGTGGTATTAATAGTATCAGAACACCAGCAATTTTCTTCAGGTACCTTTAGGTGTACACTGTGCAGAGGACACAGTACACTAACTGTAAATACTGCAGCTACCTACCTGTGGTATTAATAGGGTCAAAAGAACACCAGCACTTTTCTTCAAGTAGCTTTAGTTGCACACTGATCAGAAGACACAGTACACTAACTATAAATACTGCAGCTGCCTGCCTGTGTTATTAATAGGATCAGAACACCAGCAATTGTCTTCAGGTAGCTTAAGGTGCACACTTAGCAGAGGACACAGTACATTAACTGTAAATACTGCAGCTGCCTGCCTGTGGTATTAATAAGATCAGAACATTAACAATTTTCTTCAGGTAGCTTTAGGAGCACACTGTGCAGAGGACACAGTAGACTAACTGTAAATACTGCAGCTGTCTGCCTGTGGTATTAATAGTATCAGAACACCAGCAATTGTCTTCAGGTAGCTTTAGGTGTACACTGAGTAGAGGATACAGCACACTAACTGTAAATACTGCAGCTCCCTGCCTGTGGTACTAATAGGATCAGAAGGACACCAGCAATTTTCTTCAAGTAGCTTTAGGTGCACACTGTGCAGAGGACACAGTACGCTAACTGTAAATACTGCAGCTGCCTGTGGTATTAATAGGATCAGAAGAACACCAGCAATTTTCTTCAGGTAGCTTTAGGTCCACACTGTGCAGAGGACACAGTAGACTAACTGTAAATACTGCAGCTGTCTGCCTGTGGTATTAATAGGATCAGAACACCAGCAATTGTCTTCAGGTAGCTTTAGGTGTACACTGAGTAGAGGATACAGCACACTAACTGTAAATACTGCAGCTCCCTGCCTGTGGTACTAATAGGATCAGAAGAACACCAGCAATTTTCTTCAAGTAGCTTTAGGTGCACACTGTGCAGAGGACACAGTACACTAACTGTAAATACTGCAGCTGCCTGCCTGTGGTATTAGTAGAATCAGAACACCAGCGATTTTCTTCAGGTAGTTTAGGTGCACACTGTGCAGAGGAAGCAGTACACTAACTGTAAATAATGTAGCTGCCTGCCTGTGGTATTAATAGTATCAGAACACCAGCAATTTTCTTCAGGTAGCTTTAGGTGCACACTGTGCAGAGGACACAGTTCGCTAACTGTAATTACTGCAGCTGGCTGCCTGTGTTACTAATAGTATCAGAAGAACACCAGCAATTGTCTTCAGGTAGTTTAGGTGCACACTGTGCAGAGGACACAGTACACTAACTGTAAATACTGCAGCTGCCTGCCTGTGGTATTAATAGGATCAGAATACCATCAATTGTCTTCAGGTAGCTTTAGGTGCACACTGTGCAGAGGACACAGTACATTAACTGTAAATACTGCAGCTGGCTGCCTGTGGTATTAATAAGATCAGAACACCAGCAACTTTCTTCAGGTAGCTTTAGGTGCCCACTGTGCAGAGGACACAGTACACTAACTGTAAATACTGCAGCTGGCTGCCTGTGGTACTAAGAGGATCAGAAAAACACCCGCAATTGTCTTCAGGTAGCTTTAGGTGCACACTGTGCAGAGGATACAGTACACTAACTGTTAATACTGCAGCTGCCTGCCTGTGGTATTAATAGGATCAGAACACCATCAATTGTCTTCAGGAAGCTTTAGGTGCACATTGTGTAGAGGACACAGCACACTAACTGTAAATACTGCAGCTCCCTGCCTGTGGTACTAATAGGATCAGAAGAGCACCAGCAATTTTCTTCAGGTAGGTTTAGGTGCACACTGTGCAGAGGACACAGTACGCTAACTTTAATTACTGCAGCTGCCTGCGTGTGGTACTAATAGGATCAGAAGAACACCAGCAATTGTCTTCAGTTTGCTTTAGGTGCCCACTGTGAAGAGGACACAGTACACTAACTGTAAATACTGCAGCTGCCTGGCTATGGTATTAATAGGAACAGAACACCAGCAATTGTCTTCAGGTAGCTTTAGGTGCACACTGTGTAGAGGACACAGCACACTAACTGTAAATACTGCAGCTGGCTGTCTGTGGTACTAATAGGATCAGAAGAACACCAGCAAATGTCTCCAGGTAGCTTTAGGTGCACACTGTGAAGAGGACACAGTACACTAACTGTAAATACTGCAGCTGCCTGCCTGTGGTATAAATAGGATCAGAACACCAGCAATTTTCTTCAGGTAGCTTTAGGTGCACACTGTGCAGAGGACACGATACACTAACTGTAAATACTGCAGCTTCCTGCCTGTGGTATTAATAGGATCAGAACACCAGCAATTTACTTTAGGTAGCTTTAGGTGCACACTGTGCTGAGGACACAGTACACTAACTGCAAATACTGCAGCTGTCTGCCTGTGGTACTAATAGGATCAGAAGAACACCAGCCACTATCTTCAGTTAGCTTTAGGTGCACACTGTGCAGAGGACACAGTGCAATAACTGTAAATACTGAAGCTGCCTGCCTGTGGTACTAGAAGATGAAGAAGATGAAGATGAAGGAAGAAACAGAAGGAAGATAGAAAACAAAAGATAGAAGAAAGAAGACAGAAGATAGAAGAAGCATTTAAATAAAGGCACTGTCAAAAACTGTCTCTTGTCATTTTTAACATTTTTGACACTTTTTTTGTGAAATGGTAGGAGTAATTTTGTACCCCCTTACCATTTCACACAGGGGTGAGGGCTGGGATCTGGGGGTCCGCTTGTTAAAGGGGGCTTCCAGATTCCAATAAGTCCCCTGCCTGCAGACCCCCACAGCCACCGGACAAGGGTTGTGGGGATGAGGCCCATGTCCCCATCAACATGGGGACAAGGTGTTTTGGGGGTACCCCAAAGCACCCTCCCAATGTTGAGGGCATGTGGCCTGGTACAGTTCGGGGGGGGCGCTCTCTCGTCCCCCCTCTTTTCCTCCAGCCTGTCAGGTTGCATGCTCGGATAAAGATCTGGTATAGATTTTGAGGGGGACCCCACGCCAATTTTTTTTTTAATTTTGGCAGTGGTTCCCCTTAATATCCATACCAGACCTGAAGGGCCTGGTATGGAATTTAGGGGGACCCCCACGTCATTTTTTTAAAAAATTTTGGTTGGGGTTCCCCTGTGGGGAATTCCCATGCCGTTTTTATCAATGAACTTTTATGTGTATTGTCAGACCGGCAATTCATTATTAGCCCTGAGTAGTGTTAAATGACTTTTTTCTTTTGAAATGTCATTTTGCTGTCAGACTGTTCTAAACACGGGAAACATGCGCCCCTTTACAGGCATACTATAGACATCCCCCCAGGTACGAAATTTAAAGGGATATTACACTTTTATTGTTTCACTTTAAGCATTATTAAAATCACTGCTCCTGAAAAAACGGCCATTTTTAAAAATTTTTTTGCATTGATTCATGTCCCCTGGGGCAGGACCCAGGTCCCCAAACACTTTTTATGACAATAACTTGCATACAAGCCTTTAAAAATAGCACTTTTGATTTCTCCCATAGACTTTTAAAGGGTGTTCCGCGGCTTTCGAATTTGCCGCAAACACCTCAAATTGTTCGCTATTCAGCGAACTGGCGAACAGCCGATGTTCGAGTTGAACATGAATTCGACTCGAACTCTAAGCTCATCCCTACTGTCCATGTAATTCCTGAATCCTGTCAGTATTCTGGTTGGCTATGGCAATAGTTTGGTCAGTTTTAGCTTCAATCGCCCCTAGTCTAGTCCCAGGTGATGCAGATCAGCCTGTATTGTTGATGCAATTTGTGAGGCAGTTTGGGCAAGTCCTCTGGAGAGCATTTTTGAAAAAGTCTCCATTAAAGATGTAAAGTCTGTGTGGGTAGAGGGGATAAATCTGGTATAAGCCCCTGGATGGTTGGGTGTATTAGTGAGATCTTCCATTGGTATAAGGGGGTTGCCATCTAGGGTCCTGCCAAGCAGCGATTCAGTGCATGTGGGGATAATAATGGAGGCTGCTGGTTACTGTTGGAGGATGCAGACCCTCTGTGTATGCGTCTTGGTCTGTTGGATCAGCGATGGATTCCTCTGGATTCTGGACCTGGCCTTGTGTAGCTGTAGCACCCATCATTTTGGTGGAGGCTGCAGCTGGAGGACCAGGGTTAAGTTGCCGGGATAAATCCCATCTAGCTGTACCCCCGATCATGCAGGAGAGTTCCTGGGGTCCTCAGAGGGTGGTGGGGGGCCCGATCAAGTGGATCCTCCTCGGTTGTTAGCTGTGGCAGAGAGTGCAGGCTGGAGCGGTGCGGAGCTCTCAGATCTTGCGACCGTCCATGGAGTCGCTGTGCATAAGCCTCAAAAGCTGATAATTGATGAGTTTTCTGCCTGGCTACCCTACTTTCTCTCTTCGGATATTCCCACAATCCTTCTCGGTGATTTCAACATCCCTGCTAATACAAACACTCCCGCTACTTCTAAACTTCTTAATCTAACCTCTTCATTTGACCTGAAGCAATGGGTACAGGCTTCTACTCACTCTGATGGCAACACCCTTGACCTTGTATTCTCCTACCTATGCACTCCATGCAACTTCTCAAACAATCCTTTTCCTCTCTCGGACCATCACCTTATTAGTTTCTCTCTCCCCCTGTCTTCCACCACCTTTCCCTCCAATTGCCTAACCATCACCCGTAGAAACTTTCGCAACTTCAACTCCTGTCTCCTCTATTCTGCTGCTGACCACCTCTATGACAAAATCTCTCCCATGTCCTGCCCCAACCAAGCCATGTCCATCTACAATAAATCTCTGTCCTCCACCCTAGATAAGCTCGCTCACCTCACTACACGCAGAATCAGGCCTCGACCCCTACAACCCTGGCAAACAGATGACACTAAAATTCTCAAAAAACGTAGTCGCGCTCTTGAGCGTCTGTGGCACAAGACTAAGTCTCTCAAAGACTTCAACCAATACAAATCTGCCCTCCAAATATACTATTCTTTCCTCCACACTGCCAAGCAAACCTATTTTACAACTCTTATTAACACTTTCTCATCCAATCCCCGTAAACTCTTCTCTACCTTCAACTCTCTACTTTGTCCTCCACTGCCTCCACCCACTGACTTACTCACTGCCCAGAAAAATCGCTAATCACTTCAAAAACAAGATTGATACAATCCGTGATGAAATCTCTATTCTACAGGTATCTCCCCCAGCTAAGACCCCATGTCAACAGATACAACTGACACTCCCCCTATTCAAATCTACTACTACAGATAAAGTTGCTAAACTCCTTTCTATCGCCCACCTAACCACCTGTACCCTGGACCCTATTCCCTCTCAAATGCCACGGTCACCCTCTGACCCCATCCTACACTCTCTAACCCACATCTTCAATCTCTCCCTCACCTCTGGCATCTTCCCCGATGCTCTAAAACATGCACTGGTCACCCCCATACTCAAAAAGCCATCCTTGGACCCTACCAATCTTAACAACCTACGCCCAATCTCCTTGCTCCCCTTTTCCTCTAAACTCCTTAAACGCCTGGTTTACAACCAACTGAGTGACCACCTCATTAAAAACAACCTTCTTGATCCCCTTCAATCTGGATTTCGCCCTCAACACTCCACAGAAACTGCTCTTTTAAAACTCACAAATGACCTACTAACTGCAAAAACCAATGGACACTATTCTGTACTCCTACTTCTGGATCTTTCAGCTGCCTTTGACACGGTTGACCACCCCCTCCTCCTCAAAAAACTTTACTCCCTCGGTCTCCGTGACTGTGCTCTTCAGTGGCTCTCATCCTACCTATCCCAACGCACCTTCAGTGTCACTTACAATTCTACTTCCTCCACTCCTCTTCCCTTCTCTGTCGGGGTCCCCCAAGGTTCTGTTCTTGGACCTCTTTTATTTTCAATCTACACCTCTTCCCTGGGTCAGCTGATAGCTTCTCACGGCTTTCAATATCATTTCTATGCTGATGACACACAAATCTATCTCTCCACCCCTCAACTCACTCCATCAGTCTCCTCACGCATCACTAACTTACTAACCAACATATCTGTATGGATGTCACACCACTTCCTCAAACTCAACTTGTCCAAAACCAAGCTTATAATATTTCCTCCCCCACGTTCCTCTTCCCCCGACTTCTCTGTCAAGAGCAATGGCAAAACCATCCACCCGTCCCCACATGTCAGGGTACTAGGTGTTATCCTGGATTCTGAACTCTCCTTTCAGCCCCACATCCAATCACTTTCCAAAGCTTGCCGCCTCAACCTCCGCAACATCTCTAAACTACGTCCCTTTCTAACCAATGAAACCACAAAGCTCTTGATTCACTCCCTGGTTATCTCTCGCCTTGACTACTGCAACTCACTCCTCATTGGCTTACCTTTAAACAGACTATCCCCCCTTCAGTCCATCATGAATGCTGCTGCCAGACTCATCCACCTTACAAACCGCTCAGTGTCTGCTACCCCTCTCTGCCAATCCCTCCATTGGCTACCACTCGCCCAACGAATTAAATTCAAAATACTAACAATAAGTTACAAAGCCATCCACAACTCTGCCCCCAGCTACATCACTAACCTAGTCTCAAAATACCAACCTAATCGCCATCTCCGTTCCTCCCAAGACCTCCTGCTCTCTAGCTCCCTCATCACCTCCTCCCATATCCGCCTCCAGGACTTCTCCCGAGCCTCGCCCATCCTCTGGAATTCCCTACCCCAATCTGTCGGACTGTCTCCAACTTTATCCACTTTTAGGCGATCCCTGAAAACATTCCTCTTCAGAGAAGCCTATCCTGCCTCCATCTAACAACTGCACTATTTTCTCCATTAGCTCATCCCCCACAGCTATTACCTTTTTGTATCACTTGACCCTCCCTCCTAGATTGTAAGCTCTAACGAGCAGGGCCCTCTGATTCCTCCTGTATTGAATTGTATTGTACTTGTACTGTCTGCCCTAATGTTGTAAAGCGCTGCGTAAACTGTCGGCGCTATATAAATCCTGTATAATAATAATAATAATAATAATCATTTTAATCTCCCTGTCAATGGTAAATGCACCATACAACAACAACAGCAACATACTGTTTGGATCACCAGACTACAATTTAAGAAAGAAAGCTTAAAAAAGAAACCAAATACAGGAATTTCTTAAGCTGCATTATAATAAATGTTTTTTTTTTAGGGTTTAATATTGCTTTAGGCAAATTGAAAAAAACATTCCAAGTGCACCTGTTTAATAGTATTTTTTTCTGACACAATCATGACAGCATACATGCATGGTACAGGATCCACCCTCCACCCAATTCCAGGACTGGTTATACTTTATAAATGAGTCACCTCTCCCAAGGTGGCATTCATTTTTTTTCCTCACTGCTCAGGCAGATATGGAACTGTTTAAAGCAGAATGTTTACCCTCACCTTGCCGGATTCATCTGGCTTAGCCACACAGGTTCAGCTTGTCCTGTGATGATGCTCCTTCTGTGCATGTTGTAAAACTCCTATAAGAAGGTAGCCTCCCCTATGTCCAGGCACTAGGGTTGTAGGATGCTGGTCTCTAGGGATTGCACAAGTGCCTCCTTTTTCATAATTTACTGATTGTACATTCATTGACCTTTTTGCCATGAGGTGTTAAGGTTAAGGTTAGTAGGGAAGACAGAGATCCTGTGTTTCTGCTAAGCAGGAACATGGATCTCTGTCTTCCCACAGTTAAAGCAGATCCCCCACAGCGAGCATCCCCTAGGGACACATTTAATCCTTTTATCACCCCTGTCTGTGTCATTAGTGCAGTGACAGTGCATATTTTTTAGCACTGATCACTGTATTGGTGTCACTGGTCCCCAAAAAAGTATCAAAAGTGTCACTTGGTGTCCGATTTGTCCACCGTAATGTTGCAGTCCCGCTATAAGTCACTGATCGCCACTATTACTAGTAAAATAAATAAAAATTTCAGAAAAAATATCCCATAGTTTGTAGACATTATAACTTTTGCACAAACCAATCAATATACACTTATTGGGATTTTTTACCAAAAACATGTGGCAGAATACATATTAGCCTAAACTGATGAAAAAATTTGCTTTTTTACATTTTTTTTATTGGATATGTTTTATAGCAGAAAGTAAGAAATATTGTTTTTTTTCAAAATTGTCTGCTTTTTTTTTGTTTATATTGTAAAAAATAAAAACCTCAGAGGTGATCAAATACCACCAAAAGAAAACTCTATTTGTGGGAAAAAAGGACATCAATTTTATTTGGGCACAGCGTCGCATGACCGTGCAATAGTCAAAGTAACGTAGTGCTGTATTGCTAAAAATGGCCTGGTCATGAAGGGGGTAAACCTTCCAGAGCTAAAGTGGTTAAAGGACACCCCTGCCTCAGAAGTAATTGGCCAAGGAGTCTTCATCAGACTGGCCAAATGTGTCATCCTCAGCTAGTTGTAGCTGGCTTTCCTGGGAAGTTGCTATGCCAGGTTTGCATATTAAAGGCAGCAGTGGACAAGGAGGCAAGAAAGCAGATGGTTTGACTTTGTTCAAACTGACTGGGTGGATCTCTAGTCGCTAATGCTCAGGTAATAAGCTAATCAAACAGCTAAGTTTGTTTAAAGGGTACTTCTGCCTGAGAAGCAGCTGGTCAATGAGTCTTCATCAGACTGGCCAGATATGTCTTCCTGCTAGCAGGGGATGCAATATACTCTCTATAAAGCCCACCTTTACTTCAGGAGTAGTTGGCCAAGGAATCTTCATCATTCTGCCATCAGATGAAGCAATATCCTTGCAGATGCCTTGGAGCGACACAATGGAAATGAAGATAGTCTATACTGCCAATTAGGTAGTGTTTTGTGAAATGCCTTGAAGCTCACTTCAGTAGCCAAGGCTATTTGAATCTCGGCAGACAAGAGGAAGGCAAAACTTAAGCCAGTAATGAATTCTTCATGATGCCTTTTTATCCCTGAGTGAAATTGAGTGGCCAGTGATACAAAGTTCTTCTTCCACCAAACTTTCCAGGTAGATGTCAGATTACAGGAATTTATGCAAATTTGGGAAAAGCAGGTTCAGGATCTGTGGTTCTATGTAAGAAGGAAGTCATTGGGATTTTCTTTTCGCTCCTCCAACTCATTTCATTCCCACCATGGTTCCTTAGAGCAAGCAAAGCTTGAGGCAAATGTTACCAAATCTTGTTTCAATAGTGAGTCATCTGTCCAGAGAATATGTCTGGGTTATATTTCCCATTGTTCTTATATTCTCCATTATTCTTAGTTGAAATGTAGACTTAGGCATGAAGGAAGGATCAAGATCCAAGGCTTCATATGGAGTCTTTGAGGTCAATTACTCAAACCATCAGATAAGGCAGCTGTAGGTTGTCTCCTAACAGATGTGTATTGTAAAGTTTGGGGGTTATAGCTCCACAGGACCATGTGCAAAGCTGTTTAACTTAAATAAAAAGGTCTTTATTTTTTGTTCAAGCAAAAACACAAAGTAATGCTTCCAGTAGCAAAACAAAATACAACGCAAAAGTCTGCTTATCTTCAGCTCAAAACAGCATAAACAAAATATAATAAAATACACAGTTAATTTATGGGACTTTACCCCAGGGTTAGCATCGTCCCAGTCTGGCTATCTGGCAGCTTCCAGTGCAGCACTCCAAACCGGTGTCTCTCTCCAGCTCCTACTCACACACCATCACAACTAATACTGCTTCCTGTTTTAAGTGCTTCTTCCGGTGGCTCTTAACCCTGTGGGGACTGGAGCAGGGGTGGGGGCCCTTTTCCCACCCGAATATTACTTCAGGGCCTCCAAAATTCTGGGTCCCAAATACCTCTCTACTAAACACAGAAAGGTCTGCGAGTCAGTCCTCTCCTTAACATGCTATCCCGGGAATTCCTCACCCACCTTGGGTGACCCCTGAATGCTCACACACTTCCCCTAAAGGGACCACAACCCAAATACAGGTGCTACATAGCAACCGTCCAGGACCCAACCTTGGTGTCCTGTACAGTTCATACACATTTCTGCACATCCATGCTTCTGCTAGTATCTTCACTTGGCCGAAGAGTTTCACTTCAAGTTCATTGAACAGCCTTTGGCCTTTCCACATACCCAGGACATTTTCCATAACATTATTTCCAGTAGTGGCAAGCTTGCATTAGCAAGGGTTACATGTGTTCCTTTATTTGGACAACAGCCTGCTGGTGGCTCAACATCTTTCAGATCCTGGCAAAAGTCTGATTCAGACTCTGAACAAATTTGAATGGGTCCTCAACCGGGGAGGGTCAACTAATCTCATTACAATAATGACAGTGCTGGAAGCAGTCCTTGACACTCTGGAGATTACTGTAGAGTTGTCCTCAGTATTCGTATCTCACTTGGAACAAGTCATAGCTCTGTCCCATCTGTTTGCATCCCATGGTATCAAAGTGGTAGAGAAGTAGTCTGAAGAAATCTATGCAGTCTGTTGGACTCACTGGAAGGTTGAGAACTTTATAATCAGGATTACCAAAGTAATGGACGATTTGCTTCCTGCACCAGAGAATCAGGCTGTCCTCACATATGAGACAGTCTCTTTAGTGGTGGTTAAAGCCAGTTAATCTTTTCAGCTGTCAACAGCTTTCTGGCATACTGATCGTCACATCTTAGATCTATTCACTTTGTTGGGTATTCACCTCAATGACCTCCTGGTCCAAGGTTGATGACGTGTACCAAGAGAGGACAAAGGGGTTGATTAACTATAGGCAAATCCACTTTGCACTACAAGTGCAGTTGGAAGTGCAGTCGCTGTAGATCTGAGGGAAAGATCTGAAATGAGGGCAAGCTCTGCTGATTTTATCATCCAATCATGTGCAAGCAAAAATGCTGTTTTTTTATTTTCCTTGCATGTCCCCCCTCAGATCTACAGCGACTGCACTTGCAAGTTCACTTGTAGTGCAAAGTGGATTTGCCTTTAGTAAATAAACCCCAAAGTGTCCAACATCAGAGTTGGCAGTGGCTCCCAGGCATTGGAAGGCCTTTTGGCAACACAGCCTAGGGAACCTTATTTATGCTCCGAATAGACAAATTGTAGTGTCTTATCTTTGCTGTCAAGAAGGGATGCAAGCTTATTCACTTATGTCAAAGGTATTTCCCATTAGATTTGCCAACGGTAGAATCTGTCTCATCTCATTGCTCTTTGTGTTCTGGCTTCCCAGAACTTCTTGTCAGGCACTAAACAAGGCATACAAAGCCTTGGATGTCAAGGGTTGGTCTCTAAACCAACACGCAGTTCAATGGATCTACAACAAATAAGGTTATCAGGATCTCAACCTGACAGTAACCAATATGGTCTTGAATGGCAGTTGATTCCTGCAAAGTGCACTTCCCAGAGGTGGAGGCAGTGGAACTACTAACATCCAGCTGGGTCGGCAGGCTAGCACATATATATATTTATATATATATATAAATCAAAATGACTTAATGGTGCTAAACGCATGCAAATTTTGCTAAACACAATTAGCAGCAATTACAAGCGCTAAGCTATTTTTGGATGCATTCAACATCAGCATACTGGAAATTCCTGTATGTACAGTTCCTAGTGTCCTTTGCTGCTTTGTTTTTCTTTGTCTGAGCAGGTTGGATCTCCATTTTGAGCCATGTGGAGCTACAGGGAGGTTGCTGAAGGCATGGCTAGTGACGTATCACAAATTGACCTAATCTCTGCTGTGAAAGCGCATCCTGAACTATGGAAAGTGTCCCATTCACATTACAATTATCAGATTTGCAAAGGAAAATTGTGGACGGCTATTGTGAAGAATTTTTTACCAAACTGGGATCAGCTGAGCAAATCGCAGAAAAAGGAAAGGAGTAAGTGAATATTTTTTTTAAATTTGTAAAATATGTATGTCATGATGTTACTAAATAGAATATAGTAACCTTTTTTTAAATGTATTTTTTATTTTTTTAGGGAAAGCTCTAAGTACTTGGTGGAAGTCATTGAGGGACAGGGTACGAAGAGATCTGACGGAGGAAGAAAAGACAGCACGCAGCAGTGCCCCAGCTCCAACAAAAAAACTGCATGTGTACAGTAGACAGCTGACATTTATCCATCAATCGATGGTCACTAACAGTAGATAGTAAGTATATATTATGAATATTGTATTTTAATTGCAACCTATTTTTTATATACCAAAAATGTTTTTTTCTTACAAAATTGTAAAATCTTTTTTGTAAATTATAAAATGTATTTTTAAATATTTTTTTTTTTTTACGTTTTCTTTTTTGATATATTTTTTAAATAAATTATTTTTTATTACTTATTGTGCATTTTTTAAATGTTTTTATAAAATATATATTTTAATATCTTTTTCTCTTTTCAGGGCAATATCCAACTTGCCTGCAGAGGAGAGGAAGCCACAGAAGGTGGAGGAGGAGAAGGATATTCTCTTGGACGAGCCATTTGGGCCTTCCTTGTCAATATAGATTGGTCCAAATGGCCCCCTGTTCGGTTCATACCAGAAGTTTAGAACATCGGGAAAGTTTGGAAGTGAATAACGAACCCCATTGAAGTGTATGGGACCGGAAGATGAAAAATCAAAAGTACCCATTTTGAAGGCTTATATGCAAGTTATTGGACATACAATGGTTTTGGGGTTCCGGGTACTACCCTGGGGGACATGTATCAATGAAAAAAAATTTGTAAAAGACTTAATTTTTAAGTGAGCAGTTATTTATTTATGCTTAAAGTGAAAGTATAAAAATGAAAAATTCCTTTCAATATAATGCCTGGGGGGTCCCAGTACACCTGTAAAGTGGCACATCTGTACTGTGTATGAAAGCTGCTGCAGCAATAATTGCATTTAAGCCCAAAAAATGAAAATTTTCCCTGCAAGCTTTTTTTATTTTGTAAGCAACGGCTTGTGGAGCCAGTCTGTATGATGAGGTCACAATGTAGTGCATGGGGAACAAGATTAGAGATTTTTTGGATACATTCTGGTGTTTCTAACACAGACTTTAGATTTCTACTTCTATAACAGGGGCGGAAAGATTGTTCTTCGGGCATCGGTGGTGCCTTCACACCGTAACCCTATAGACATAGGCATGCACACAGGGTGTGCTGGGTGTGCCTGGGCACACCCTAATCACCACACATGCATTAGCATTATCCAGGAGCAGCACCAGGTGGGTGGTTGGGTAAGAGGTAAATTGGGTATCTAGCACTCCAAGTGGTAATGCCCTTAATTTAGGATAATGTACATTTGGTTGAACAGTCACAAAGTTGAACCAAGGAAAAGGGGTGGTTTAAAAAGAGGCAGCCATCCTCAGAATGTGTCCAATAACTCTGTAAAACAGGTAAAAGAAACGGGGGGGGGGGGGGGGGGTCATTCTAAGTGTAGTATTAAAATGGAAAAACTTATTGCACAAGATTAAAAAAATTAACAACAAATAAGTGGAAGTCATGCTCATCATAAATAATACAGTCCTGGCAATTCAGATGCGTCCCACAGGCTCCACACATGACCTGGATTGCTGGGAGAGAGTCTGGTTGGTGTTGTGCTGAATGGCTGTGCTTCAGAGGAACCAGGAAGTAGCTCCAGGCTGACCAGCTTGAACCGCGAAGCGGAAATGACATCACCAGCACGGGGCGGGAAGAAGGGATCAGGACTGTCTGTGTGCATGAGAGGCTACGCGCTCGGAGTTCACAGCTCCTTCTACTGGCCTATTGTTCTCTGGAGGAGAGTATCATTAACCACTTGAGGTTCGGGCCATAGCCGAATGACGGCTACAGCGTGGACCTCAATTTCCGGGAGGCCGTCATGGGACGTCCTCCCCTGTGCACGCGCACCGGAGACTCAGATGATCACAGATCCGAGTAAGGGGCCGATCCCGTCCCCTTACCATGTGATCAGCTGTCAGCCAATGACAGCTGATCACATGATGTAAACAAAAGCTCGGTAATCGGTTTCTTTTTCTCCTCACGCTAACAGCGTGAGGAGAAAAAAAAGACAATCACCGGCTTATGTTAAAGGGACATCGGCCCCGAAGAGGAAGGAGGCACATATGCCTCATCTGAGCCTGCCAGTGCCATCTGTCATTGCCACCTCATTCAATTTTAAACGGCGAACAGCCTTTTTTTATTCCTGATTGGATTTCTGCTGTTTTTTATCTTGTAAACGAGCCATGTATACAGCATTTTTTTAAATAAATCTATTTTTGCAATCTACACTATGGGCATCCCCCTCTTTTCTTTAACATGGTTTACTTGTTGGAGTGCCTGAGCTTTCAAGGGATCCTGTCACTTCACTGTCTGGAGCATTCCCCGCTGTCGCTAAGGACATTCTTGGGAAGGAGGAAGGAGAGCTGAGGAAGTTCTACTAAGCCTGTATTGACCCCCCTGAGTAAGGGCGGTCGCAGGCACTATTTCAGTTGGAGTATTATATTGGGATCCTTTAATACGCCCTTCACATATGCAATCAACTTTGGATTTTTTTTGGACTTTTCACATTTTTGGACTTTTTACTGTTTTGAATCACTTTCATGATATTTTTTGAGTAAATTAAAGTACACGTTATTGTATGCTGTGTTGATTTTTTATCATTTCACTTACACTGTATTTATTCATTTTTGATAACAACTTATTCATCTTGTCCAGCGCTGCACTTTATATATATGTCATTGCCACCTGCCAGTGCCCACAGTGCCCAGCAGTGCCACCTATGAATGCCCACAAGTGCCACCTATGAATGCCCACAAGTGCCATCTATCAATGCCCACAAGTGCCACCTTTCAATGCCCACCAGTGGTGCCAATCAGTGTGTAAGCAATCTGTGCCCATTATTGCCACCCATCAGTGCCCATCACTGTCACCCATCAGTGCCCATCACTGCCACCTATCTGTGCCCATCAGTGCCGCCTCATCAGCGTACATCAATGAAGGAGAAAAATTACCTGTTTGCAAAATTTTATAACAAAATATAAAAAATATATAACATTTTTTTTTTTAATTCGGTCTTTTTCAATTTTTTTAACAAAAAATAAAAAACGCAGAGGTGATCAAATACCACCAAAAGAAAGCTCTATTTGTGGGGGAAAAAATGATAAAAATTTCATCTGTGTACAGTGTTGTATGACCGCACAATTGTCACTGAAAGTGCGACAGCGCTAAAAGCTGAAAATTGGTCTGGACAGGAGGGGGTTTAAGTGCCCAGTAAGCAAGTGGTTAAATACATTCTCATGAGCATGACGTTCACAGCTGTAGAACTACAACGGTCAGCGGACCCAAAACAATGAAATAAAAAAAAATTTTGCAAATAAATGTTTTTTTTTTTTTCATAAATGTAGGCTAAAATGTATTCTGCTATACTACTTTGGTAAACATAACACAAATTAATGTACATTATTAAACCTGTGTAAAAGTTATAGGGGGAGATTTACTAAAACTGGAGCACCCAGAATCTAGTGCAGCTGTGCATGGTAGCTAATCAGCTTCTAACTTCAGCCTGTTCAATTAAGCTTTCACAATAAGCCCTGGTTCACATTGCAGCAATTTGGCATGCAATTCGACATGTCAAATTGGATGCCAAATTGGTGGCTATTGCCGGCAATGGCACTATCCGAATTGGTTCCCAAAAGTAGTTATTGTACTACTTTTGGTGACTTCGGGATGCAATTTCAATAGACATCTGTGCAGAAACCCACACAGATGTCTCTGAAACTGCCCACAAAGTCGGGACTGACATGCGGCAATGAAATGGTGTGAGTTCAGCTGAACATGCACAATTTCATTCCCGTTGTCAGTGTGAACCTAGGCTAAAACCTGAAAGCTGATTAATTTGTATGAAGAGCTGCACCAGATTTTGCAAGCTCCAGTTTTAGTAAATAACTTCCATAGAGTCTACAATCTATGGTATATTTGATAATTGGTTTGTCTTGATGTACTGACTGCCTATCTCATTTCTTGGGGCCCCAAAATGCCTGGACAGTACAAATACCACTCAAATTATATATATATATATATATATATATATATATATATATATATATATATATATATATATATATATATATATATATATATATATATATATATATATATATATATATGAAGGGCGTTCAAGTCAAACCATGCTGTTTTTTCAGAAGATGCGTATGCACATCACTTAGAACAGGATAGTAATATTCACTGTTGATAATCTGGTACCCAGCGTGTGCTAACTTTTCGAAAGTGCAAATGTTCATAAATGATTGTGTTCACCATTCCCACAGAAAGATTAGTCTCTTGTGCAATTCCATGACAGGTTGTAGATTGATTATCCAGGATCAGGCATTCCACACAGTAAATGTTCATAGGAATAATTGCTGTGGGCTTGGAACCACCATGGCTTTGATCATCACTGATGGATGTACGGCCATCTTTGAAACATTTGCACTATTCAAATGTAATACTGTGGATCAGTGTCTCATCACCCTACTGTGCTTGAAGTCTTCTGTAGATATCCGTGGGTTTTACACCTTCGTTCACAAGAAATTTCATGCACGCACTAACACTGTTGTCTGCCATCTTGATTAATGGTCTTTGGACTGGCCCGTGACATGTGTTCCGCCTATCAGTAATAGGACACACTTGCCACTTACTACTACGTGTAGTATCACCACACCAGAATCCCTTTTTATAGCTGAAATAAAATCTGGGGTGCCAATTGAAATAAATTCTAAAATAAATATTATTTTCCAAGGGTGATTACAGATTTCCTCTATTTATTTCATATATGTTTTAACTTGTCTATTCCTATAGTTAGCTAGTCTATTAAAACTCTGATAAGGTTACTGTTGATAAGCACAATGATATAAGGTTAGCTATGAAAATAAACACAGTGCTTAGTAAAACAACGTCTTACTTATTTCCCAAGAAAACAGGAAAATGTTAACATGAAAACACTAAAGGAAAATATTATAGAGCTTATAACAAAAGGACATCAAATATACTTATCGCAAGGCTGTCCTTTAGATATTGTTTTGTCAGCTGGGCTCAAAAATGGTAACAGAGAGCTCTCTCTCTCGGTCAGCCCTTTTTATAATTCAATCATACACCTTTCAGACCCAACCCCATTGCCGGCCCATCTAGACCTTTGACAAATCAAAGTATTTATGGGGCAGTCCTCCTTAATATATTATATTACCGTCCATCCTGCTGTATTGGTCTCTAGGGGCAGCATTGCCCATGTATCATGTCTATGTATCCTGGGTCAATCTTCAATGCCTTTGATCTCTGTAACCCACCTTCATCAATCAACCTGCAAGCCATGGCACTCTTTGAAGCTCGCTTGCATAGCGTTATCACACCAGATGGTCAGGAGTCAAGCTTTTGTTCAGCCTTGCTTCTTTCAGCTGAATAATCTGATATGCTACAAAGCTTTGATGTGCAACTTGTTACATTCCTGACAGCCCCCAAGAATGTGAAGGTCTGGTATAGCCATAGTTTATATTTCAAACACCTCTTGTATTCATGAAATAAAACATGTTGCCTTCCAACAATACCTGTAAAATTAAAAGTCCCGGTTTGACTTCAACACCCCTGTACATAGGTATATATCTAAAAAATATATGTTTTTGTATATACTCTCACTAGTCATGTAATGTTTATTTATTTATTTTTAATTATTTTTTTTCATACTGTTACTAAAACTGTGCGGTGTTGCCATAGTGATACTGTACTACTCTGGGAGGGTTGATCAGGATTTTTTTTACACTTATTACAGTGATGATCCCTGTAATAAGCAATCAATAAGAGACTGTGCAAAGGTTTCATTCATGAAGCCTTGTGTACTACTGTGATGTTGTGATTAGTCACAGCTATCACATGGTAGAGGGCTGCTGTAATTGGCCCTGGTACCATGTGATCACTGTGAACAATCACAGTAAATATTGTTTATTACTATTGACATCATTGTTTACTACTGTTCATGTGCTCTCTGTGATTGGACACAGCAATCACATGATACCAGGGCTGCTCACAGCAGCCTGGTACAATGATTGGTGATCAGCTATGTCCAGTGGACACAGTGGGTCACTGATCCTGCCTCTGCATGCTCTAGAGAGCACACATGAGTGGGCAATGTAGGAGGACATACCTGTATGTCCACCTGCATTGGTGCTGTTCCCATATAATCGTTTATGTACTTTTGCTGGATAGGAAGTGGTAACTTGCTTCATTAATTTTTATATATAGATATATAAATATATCTATATAGATAGTGTTTTTAGAGGTAGTTAATAACTTAAGAATATTGTATGTCAAGAATAACAACTTTTACACATTTAACACTGGGTGCATGCTTGATGCGTGATTTGGTGGTTTAAAATGTTAAAGTTTTTTTTAGACTCGATATATATTCAATATCTCACAAAAGTGAATACACCCCTCACATTTTTGTAAATATTTTATTATATCTTTTCATGCGACAACACTGACAAAATTACACTTTGCTACAATGTAAAGTAGTGAGTGTACAGCTGTCCCCTCAAAATAACTCAACACACAGCCATTAATGTCTAAACCACTGGCAACAAAAGTGAGTACACTCACTTCCAAATTGGGCCCAATTAGCCATTTTCTCTCCCCGGTGGCATGTAACTCATTAGTGTTACAAAATCTCAGGTGTGAATGAGGAGCAGGTGTGTTTAATTTAGTGTTATCGCTTTCACTCTCTCATACTGGTCACCGGAAGTTCAACATGGCACCTCTTGGCAAAGAACTCTCTGAGAATCTGAAAAAAAGAGTTGTTGCTCTACATAAAGATGGCCTAGGATATAAGAAAATTGTCAAGACCCTGGAACTGAGCTGCAGCACGGTGGCCAAGACCATACAGCGGTTTAACAGGACAGGTTCCACTCAGAACGGGCCTCGCCATGGTCGACCAAAGAAGGTGAGTGCACATTCTCAACATCATATCCAGAGGTTGACTTTGGGAAATAGACATATGAGTGCTACCAGTATTGCAGCAAAGGGTTGAAGGGGTGGGGGGGTCAGCCTGTCAGTGCTCAGACCATGCGCTGCACGCTGCATCAAATTGGTCTGCATGGTTGTCACCCCAGAAGGAAGCCTCTTCTAAAGATGATGCACAATAAAGCCAGCAAACAGTTTGCTGAAGACAAGCAGACTAAGGACATGATTTACTGGAACCATGTCCTGTGGTCTGATGAGACCAAGATAAACGTATTTGTTGCAGATGGTGTCAAGTGTGTGTGGAGGCAACCAGGTGAGGAGTACAAAGACAAGTGCGTCTCACCTACAGTCATGCATGGTGGTGGGGGTGTCATGGTCTGGGGCTGCATGAGTGCTGCCAGCACTGGGGAGCTACAGTTCTTCGAGGGAACCATGAATGCCAACATGTACTGAGTCTGTGACATACTGAAGCAGAATATGATCCCCTCCCTTCGGAGACTGGGCCATAGGGCAGTATGCCAACATGATAACGACTCCAAACACACCTCCAAGATGACCACTGCCTTGCTAAAGAAGCTGAGGGTAAGGGTGATGGACTGGCCAAGCATGTCCCCGGACCTAAACCCTATTGAGCATCTGTGGTACATGCTCAAATGAAAGGTGGAGGAGCGCAAGGTCTCTAACATGCATCAGCTCTGTGATGTCCTCATGGAGGAGTGGAAGAGGACTCCAGTGGCAACCTGTGAAGCTCTGGTGAACTTCATACCCAAGAGGGTTAAGGCAGTGCTGGAAAATAATGGTGGCCACACAAGTTATTGTCACTTTGGGCCCAATTTGGACATTTTCACTTGGGGGTGTACTCAATTTTGTGGCCTGCGGTTTGGACAGCAAATTTACACTGTTATACAAGCTGTACACTCACTACTTTACATTGTAGCAAAGTGTCATGTCTTCAGTGTTGTCACATGAAAAGATATAATAAAATATTTACAAAAATGTGAGGGGTGTACTCACTTTGATGTCAATAGTAATAAACAATGTTTACTGTGGTTGTTCACAGTGATCACATGGTACCAGGGCCAATTACAGCAGCCCTGTACCATGTGATAGCTGTGACCAATCACAACTTGTACACAAGGCTTCATGAATGAAACCATTGCACAGTCATTTACTAATTGCTTATTACAGTGATCATCAGTGTACTACTCAAAAAGTAGACCCCTCAAAATAACTCAACACACAGCCATTAATGTCTAAACTGCTGGCAACAAAAGTGAGTAAACCCCTAAGTGAAAATGTCCAAATTGGGCCCAATTAGCCATTTTCCCTCCCCGGTGTCATGTGACTCGTTAGTGTTACAAGGTCTCAGGCGTGAATGGGGAGCATGTGTGTTAAATTTGGTGTTATCGCTCTCAATCTCTCACACTGGTCACTGGAAGTTCTACATGACACCTCATGACAAAGAACTCTCTGAGGATCTGAGAAAAAAAATTGTTGCGCTACATAAAGGTGGCCTAGACTATAAGAAGATTGTCAAGACCCTGAAACTAAACTGCAGCACGGTGGCCAAGACCATACAGCAGTTTAAGAGAACAGGATCCACTCAGAACAGGCCTTGCCATGGTTGGCCAGAGAAGTTGAGTGCACATGCTCAGCATCATATCCAGAGTTTGTGTTTGGAAAATAGATGTATGAGTGCTGTCAGCATTGCTGCAGAGTTTAAAGGGGTGGGGGGGGTCAGCCTGTCAGTGCTCAGACCATACGCCGCACACTGCATCAAATTGGTCTGAATGGCTGTCATCCCAGAAGGAAGCCTCTGATGCACAAGAAAGCCCACAAACAGTTTGCTGAAGAGAAGCAGACTAAGGACATGATTTACTGGAACCATGTCCTGTGGTCTGATGAGACCAAGATAAAATTATTTGGTGCAGATGGTGTCAAGCGTGTGTGGTGGCAACCAGGTGAGGAGTACAAAGACAAGTGTGTCTCACCTACAGTCATGCATGGTGGTGGGAGTGCCATGGTCTGGGGCTGCATGAGTGCTGTCGGCACTGGGGAGCTACAGTTTATTGAGGGAACCATGAATGCCAACATGTACTGTGGCATACTGAAGCAGAGCATGATCCCCTCCCTTCGGAGAATGGGCCACAGGGCAGTATTCCAACATCCCAGATAGCAAGGATAACTTGCCACACATTTGTGGCAGTATTGAATTGTAAGTCTTGTGAACTTGCTGCACATCTTCACTGGCAATTTGTATACTTGCAGAGCACTTGAAGCACAAGTTCTAGTTGACACTTTTCCAATTTGTAGCAAATTTGCGTGGCAAGTCTCTAGTAAGAGCAAAGTTGCAGTGGTAAGTCTACAGCAAGAGCCCTCAAGTCTACAGCAAGAGCCCCGCAAGTCTACAGCAAAAGCCCTGCAAGTCTACAGCATGAGTCCTGCAAGTCTACAGCATGAGCCCTGCAAGTCTACAGCATGAGCCCTGCAAGTCTATAGCCGGAGTTATGCAAGTCTCCATTTTGAGCAACAAAAAAAAGCAAGCAGCGCAAATCTATAATCCCACAATCTGGTGATAGTGAACCCACTGCTATTAACCTAATCCCTTACTGTACAGGTGTCAAATACATTAAATCCAACAATCAAATAAAATGATAAACTTTGTGTCATTGCATAAAATAATTAATCTATCATACACAAATTATTTGTTTCTATGAAAGTGCAAATGCTGTTGAAAAAAATTCCAGAAAAAAAAATGGTGTGCTGACACAGTGAACAAAAAGTGCTTAGTGCAAGAAAATATAATTCATTCGTAAAGTGAAATTGACTGGAGTAATGGCACTGCTGGAACAGTTAAAGGGCATAAATGTATAAACCTATTACAAGACAATTTTATGGTCCAGTTTATTGAGGCCCCAACTAGAAATGATGTTCTGTTGGACCTGGTAATCTCAAACCATGAAGAGCTTATTACTAATATTCAAATAAAGGAACATCTGGGTAGCAGTGACCATAACATGATTTGATTTGGTGTTAGTTGTAAGCAAAAAACACATACAGAAAAGATAAAAACACTTGGCTTTAAGAGAGCAAATTTTCCAAGGATGAGGGCTGCTCTCCAGGACTTAGACTGGGAGGGAATATCGGCAAATCTCAGCTTAAGTACAAAGGGGCAAAACTGCAGATTTTTAGTGACCTCTCTCCCATTACCCTGGCCAAACAGAGAAACCAATCACATCTCATTTGCAACGCCATCAAGTCCCATATTATTGGGGATTCCCCTTTCTCCTCACAGTATCCAAAGATGGCATCCAACATAGTCTCCGAGACCTTCAAGAGGGGGAAGCCTTTATAAAGGATCTTGTACTCCACCTATACCTGAAGAAGACCTACTACCTCCTCAGGCACCGGTTCACCCTTTTCCTACCACTAGTCGGGTCTGGACCCCGTAAGGAACCGACCAAAGAAACAACTATCAACACCTCAGCATCCAAGAGCATCCAAGCAACCTCCTTGATACACTCACAAAGTTTTTCTGGGATCCTACCTTTTTTCTGATTCCTCCATAGTCCAAGAGATTCATAGTTCTGTGCTGTGGACTAAAGGTTTTTAAATTGTACCCTGTATTTTCATTGTGGTAATGTTTTTCCCAACCCATGGGATATCAACAAATGATACGGTCATCATCAGCATACTGACAGTTGTTCATGTTTTCTTTTGTTGTTGACCTTTTCTCTCCTATCAGGATATCTCCTGCAGGACCTTGTGGAGTTCCACATGTGTCCCTACCTGACCTCTGAAGTTCTTCGGGGTCCCCTAGGCCATGGCCATGTCTTAGGCTCTTACATACAGGTTTTTTTTTTTTCAGTTGCAGTTATATGTTCATGCTCTTATGGTTTTTTTCTTCATGTCCATGCTCCAATGCCAGCTCTGTAAGCTGAGGTCGGAAGTTTTTCTTTTTCTTTTTTCTTTTTCTTTACAATGTTTTTTCATCTATCTGGTATATTCGTTACTGCCTAGGTCTTTGATGTGTTTTCTCCTGTGATTTGTATACTAACAAAAGCATTTTTGGAAGTATTTCACAAAAGGCATTGAGGATCATGTCTTATAATGTGAAGGGCCTGGGCTCCATTTGGAAGTGTTGGGTAGCTCTGAGGGAGTTCAGGTCCTCAGGTGAGGATGTGATATTGATTCAAGAGATGTACTTCCGAGCTGCATCAAAATCTTTCCCCACCTCCTTTCTTGCCTCTGATTCCACAGGCAAGGCAGGAGTAGCTATCCTGATCAGGAAATCGTGTCCTATTAAGGTTAAAAACACTCATGTGGACCCTCATGGACGATTTCTCATTCTAGATTGTGATTATCTGAACGCCTCCCTCACCCTAGTCAACCTATATGCTCCCAATACTGGACAGATTGATTTCCTCAACAAACTTTTTGATTCCCCTCAGTACCGCTCTCAACCATTTATGATTGTTGTTGGGGATTTCAATCTGGTCATGTCCCCCACTAGAGATAGACAAACTTTGTTTAATGCCACCCCCTTGAGGAAGATCACATCCCAAGCTAGCTCATTTCGTAAATGTATCAGGTCCCATCAACTCTTTGACTCATGGAGGATCAAACATCCTTCTACTAAGCAATACACATTTTACTCCTTGGCCCATAAAATGTATTACCACCTTCACCATTTTTTTATTTCTGCTCCACTCATTCCTTATGTTATTGAGTCCGATATATCCCCCATCATGTGGTCTGATCATGCCCCCATCACACTAGACCTTATGCTTTCTCAGACCCACACTAGATCATGCCACTGGCACCTCAATGATCATCTTCTACAATCTGAGGTCTCACGGAATAAGCTGGCAACGCATCTAAAAGAATTTTTCCAACCTTACATGGGGTCTGTGTCTGAGTTTTCTACGCTGTGGGAGGCCCATAAGGCTGTATTTTGAGGTGAATGCATAGCAGAGGGTTCACGTCTGAAAAAGTACAGAAATAGTCTTTTGCAGTCCCTTTCTACGGCCTTGGTGACTGCTGAACGGCAGCTGTTGTGCAGTCCCACAGTGTGGAAACTTCGTAAAGTCACTGCCCTCAGAGAACAAATTAAATCAACACAACTCAGAAAGGCAGCAAAATCCCTTCTTTGGATAAAACAAAAGTTTTATGAGTTCTCCAATAAGCCTCATAGGATCCTAGTCAATAAATTACGCCCACACCCTCTTAACTCCTTCCTTGACTTCCTTCTCCAAACAGATGGATCCAGAACCCATTGCCCCCAAGAGATGTCCAAAATTTTTGGTAAATTTTATCATAAGTTGTATAACTGTTTGACCCCTGCAAATAATTTTAACTTCACCCAAGGGAAATTTGAGGAGTTCTTCTCTGATCTAAAGCTTCCAAAACTATCCACACCTGATCTAGCTAGTTTAAACACAGCCATAACTGTGGAAGAGCTCCTCATTATAGTTAAAGATCTTCCGTTAAACAAATTGCCTGGCCCAGACGGGCTACCATACTTTTACTATAAGACCTTCATAGACATACTGTCCCCCCACATGCTGACTCTTTATGATTCCTTACTCAAAGGCAAACCCCTAACCACCACTTTTCCCAATCCTACCCACTTTTCCCGCTCCTACATTACTGTCATCCCGCAACCTGGTAAGGATCCCTCAACTCCAGATAATTACAGGCCCATAGCTCTTCTAAATTCGGATTATAAAATATTTACAAAAATACTTGCATCCAGATTGTCTAGACTTATCCCTAAATTAATCAACAGAGACCAAGTGGGTTTTGTCCCCGGCAGACACACTGGGGATAACACCCGCCGCACTATAGACTTGATTGATCTCCTTGATAGGTCATCTCGACAGGCCCTTGTCTTAAGTCTAGACGCACAAAAAGCCTTCGATAGGCTGAGCTGGCCCTATATGTTTGCCACCCTGCGTGTATATGGTTTTAGAGGCCCTTTTCTAAGAGCCTTAGAGGCTCTCTATTCGAAAGTCACAGCTCAAGTTCAGATGTCTTCTTTCCTGTTGCCTAGCGGATGCCCTCTATCACTGTTACTTTTTATTTTGTGCCTGGAGCCCTTGGCTGAGTCTGTTCGTATATATTCTGACATTCGTGGGGTGGTGATGAGACAGGGGGAATACAAACTGTCACTTTTTGCAGATGATATACTACTGACTATCACTAATCCACTGTTATCGCTTCCATCGCTACATAAATTGCTTTCCTCATTTAGTGACATTTCAGGTTATAAGGTAAACACTTCTAAAACTGAGGCCCTTCCGATCCATATCCCTTGTTATCCCAGCTCAGGGCTTCCTATCCCTATAGGTGGTGCACTGACTCCCTCAAGTACTTGGGTGTCCTTCTTACTCCATCCTACTCCTCCCTTTACTCTGCAAATTACCCCTCTTTGATTCTTGACATGAATAAATCTCTACAGACCTGGGCAAAATTCCCCCTATCCCTGCTGGGCAGGATTAACGTTTTAAAAATGTCTATTCTACCTAGATTACTATACCATTTTGAGACATTACCTGTTACAGTTCCTACCCCCTAACTTAAAACGCTACAGAGGAGCTTTCTTAATTTCACATGGAATAATAGGGAGCACCATATAGCGAGTTCGGTGGTCTTCGCAAAAAGATCTAGGGGGGTGGGAGCACCAGATATTGTTAAATATTACTATGCCTCACATTTAAGGGTCATTGCCTCATGGTCCTCTCTCCACGCCCCTAATTACTGGACCGCTATTGAGAGGGGAGTATTGTATCTGGTGCACCCATGCTCTCTAGCTTGGTCTCCCACTCCCTCCCTGGATCCCATCTATAGGTGTCAATGTACTGCTCCAATGAACTTTACGTTGAATATCTGGCAAAAATGTCTTAAAATTTTCCCTCTTATTTCACCTTGTTCTCCCCTTGCGAATGTACTCTTCAATCCCTCCATACCAGACAGTCTGTCCCTGGGTAGGGTATTCCCCTGGATGGAGGCCTCTTTGTTCCAGCTCCGGAACTTGATGCACCCAACCTCCCGCAGGTCACACAGTTTCGATACTCTACATGAGAAATTTGGTATCCCCCCACATCTCTTCCATTTCTATCTACAGATTAGACATTTTTTCCAGTCCCCACTCTTGACCCTAGATAAACCCACTCCTTTTGAATATGTGCACAGGGCCCCCAACAACTACACCTAATATCCTCTATACACCATATCCTCCATGACTCAACCCCTCTCACTGAGAACACACATCGATATATGAGAAGATGGCCTCATTTAATAGGCAGACCTATTAGTTTCCAAATGTGGGACAGCATCTGGTCCTCCACTTTCAAGTCCTCAAGATGTGTTTTACATAGGGAAACGTCCATCAAGGTGCTCATGTTTTGGTACAAGACCCCTGAAGTTATCCACAAATTCGACCCCACGTCCTCGCCAAATTGCTGGCGTTGTGGGTTTGAGGTAGGATCTCTATTTCATATCTTTTGGCAATGTTCCAACATACAGCCTTTTTGGCACTAGGTAATGCTGTTAATACAAAGGGCGGTGGATGTATCCCTCCGGCTTGATCCCCTAAACTATCTTTTAGGACTCCCTTTCCCAGGTATTACAAAAAACAACAATAGGCTGATTGCATATATTCTTCTAGCGGCCAAGCGGCTCATTCCATTATGTTGGCTCTCCAGCTCACCCCCCCCCCTATGGTCTAGATTCTTACAACTAATAGCTGAGATTCGAGGGATGGAGTATTTGACAGCCTCTGCCCATGACAATATCCCCCAGTTTAACAAAATCTGGGAACCCTGGGATCAATCGGAATTTGGTACGTCTCTGCTACCCAGTAAATCATAAATTATATCACCTCGACCCATGCTTTACACGCAGATGAGTACCCTTTTAAAGTTGTTATTCTCTACTGTATACCAAACATTTCTTTGCCTTTATACCTGACCTCGAAACACCTATTGTTGCTTTCTATGAGTTGCTTTTACCTTCTGATGAGATTTACAGAACACTCTTGTGCTCTGTACACATGGACATTTATTGTTTGTACCTTTACACTTTGATTGTAATTCAGTTATTTGTATACTCTGTCTATTCTCTGGAAAACACTTAATAAAAACTACAATTATAAAAAAAAATGCACAGCTGGTCTGACAAGACTTTAATATATGGATCCTTTATGGAAAATCACATTCTACTCCACTCTCTTCTCCTAAAAGCACCACTCCTTGATTTCTATCTCTCTGAACTCCATATAAGATCTCATGTATACCACTCACCTGTCTGCACAAATCGCCCCAGTGCTGATTAAAGAAAAACCTTACACACAGCAGGGAGCAATGATGAAAATTCAGCCGCAGTGACCCATGTGGTGGGATGACTATTGTACAACATAACTGAACCAGAATTTGCAGCAGACTTGCAGAGTGTTTGCGAAGAAAGTTGATCTGGAGTCAGGTGGACTTGCTGCAATTGTACAACAAACTTGTGAAGTTTGGCAAGTCTTGCAAGAACTTAGCAAGTCATTTTCAAACTTGCAGCACAATTACTTGCTATATGGGATAATAATGATCCCCAAAACACCTCCAAGATGACCACTGCCTTGCTAAAGAAGCTGAGGGTAAAGGTGATGGACTGGCCAAGCATGTCTCCAGACCTAAACCCTATTGAGCATCTGTGGGGCATCCTCAAACGGAGGGTAGAGGCGCACAAGGTCTCTAACATCCACCAACTCCATGATGTTGTCATGGAGGAGTGGAAGAGGACTCCAGTGGCAACCTGTGAATTGCTGGTGAACTCCATGCCCAAGAGGGTTAAGGCAGTGCTGGAAAATAATGGTGACCACACAAAATATTGACAGTTTGGGCCCAGTTTTTACATTTTCACTTATAGGTGTACTTACTTTTGTTGCTAGCGGTTTAGACATTAACGGCTGTGTGTTGAGTTATTTTGAGGGGACAACAAATTTACAATTTTATACAAGCTGTACACTCACTACTTTACATTGTAGCAAAGTGTAATTTCTTCAGTGTTGTCATATGAAAGATATAATAAAATATATGTACTAGGTCCTTTTCAGAACATATCCAAAGGTAAAAATCTTTGGATGTGTTCTGAGGAGCTGTATCTGTTAGAGATATTCACTCTCTCTCATTTTCCTGATCACCACTATCACTGGCCGTAAGCTGGCCTTACATGGATCGAAATTCAGCTGGTTTTTAAGCGGCCGCACAAATTTTGATTCATGTATGGGCATGAGTTGTAGCCTGCAACGCTGATCATTGTATTCTGCTGGTGGGGAAGGGTCCCCAACAGTAAAATACAATAGCACAGTGGGAGGATTCAGCCATCCAGATCGAATGTGTGGATGGGGAAATCATTTCAAAATAAATAATGTATGGCCTACCTGCATTAAAGCACATCACAATGTACGGTGATGCAGGATAGTTTGCTGTGGTGCTGACCAGCAGCTGGCTTAGCCTCTCAGCATGCCACTGAGAGCCTAAGCCAGCCGTTCCCATCCCCTCCACAGCCCATTGCTTCAGTGAGCACTGGAGGGGCAGAGAACAGTTCTGGTTACTGACAGTGACTGGCTCTCTGCTCACTGAAGATCGAGCACTGAGCAATCAGCAGTCTTTGATCACTCAGTTCTCAGTGTAGAGGGAGCGAAGGATAGATGCAGCATTGGATCAATGCTCCATTCATCTAGGTATAATTGTTTATTTTTTTTCAAAACCCGCACTTCTCTTTTAAGTGCCCTGCATAAATACTTCAGCCAAACCACTAAAATTAGTTTGTGCATCACAAGTACCAACAAAAGGCACTTTTACATGTAAAAATTACAATCTTTTTGTGGTTTTGAAATTCTGGTAACTGTGGAGAGTTTATGAAAACAGAGATACTATTAGATCTGAATATTTTTTACAAATGTTTGCTAGCTTCAAAAGCAATTCATTGGTTAAGAAAAAAATTGCAACCTAGCAGAGTAATTCATGGGTTAACAATTGCAGCAGGTAGGAATTCAAAGCACATAATGTCTCCCCCATGGTCTTTTCAACTGAACCCATAAACATTCCAATTAGGCAGCCAATTAAAATGAGAAAGAGCCCTCCTGAATTATATAGCAGTTGGAGGCTGCCTTGGCCCTTTTCTGAGTTGACAGCTAGTGAAAGCTTTTCACTGGATTTCAACTAGGGAGAGCAAAAGAATGAAGTGAATCAGTGATGTTTGAAAAGCCTGTGTGAAGGGGCAGCACTGTGATAATGGGTCTTCAGTAGAAGTGACATTGAGCTATTAGCAAACTATGGAAGGCTTTGTTATGCTAAGAGGAGGACATTATTGAACGTGGAGGAGCCCATTGACTAGCTGTGACAAAAAATGTTAATGTTATCATTTTATAGCTGTTTTGGCTGGAAGGGGAGGTGATGGGTGGATGTTGTTAAACTGTGTGAATTGACACTTTTTTTTGTCTCTGCAGCAGCAATAGGATATTTAATGAGTCTGTTTTAAAACATCCCAATACACTCCAGATTCTCACACATTTACATTTTGTCGAGAGGACAAGCTGATGTTACAAGGAGTACATTCTTGTTATAGACAAGAATACAAGGGCACTTTGCTGCCATTAAACCAATGTATTCTAGGGATAAAAGGAAATTAATAAGCAGATATATAATCAAATATATCCATACAAAATAAAGCACACAGCAACAAAAAAAAGCAAACACCTATAGCTAAAATCATATTAAATATAATATTTCTAACAATAGTTCTGTTCGTCAAAACAAACCACAAAGTTGAAAAGAAGATGTAGAAAAAAATAGAAAAAAAGTAAATATTATGAAACCACTGAGCTCTAATAATATTTGTACCAGGACAAAAATATTTAAGTAAATAGAACCTGAAAACCAGTTTCACAAAATTCCTTGTCTTTGGTTTACCATATTTTCTAAAATTGGTACTTGCCAATTTTAGACAACATACATATGCACAGAGAGAAAGAGATACAGTGAGTTTGAACATAAATAATCCTTTTGAAATGTAATGCTCTCACAATTTTTTTTTTGATTCATATATCACTAGTGGTAGGTGACGTAATATCAAAAGCACAGATTCTAAGGAATTCACAGCCAGTGGATCAACAGAACTTAATCTGTAAGAAGACAAATCAGATCTTACACATCAGAAGATAAAGGTAGCCCCCACCACAAAAAAAAAAAAAAAAACAGGTATCAGAAGACAAACCAGAGTCATAACCATAATACACAGAATTTATAAAAATGCTATTGGCACATTAAAAAGGACTTAAAAGAAAATGTTATGCCCCGTACACATGGTCGGACTTTGTTCGGACATTCCGCCAACAAAATCCTAGGATTTTTTCCGACGGATGTTGGCTCAAACTTGTCTTGCATACACACAGTCACACAAAGTTGTCGGAAAATCCGATCATTCTAAACGCGGTGACGTAAAACACGTACGTCGGGACTATAAATGGGGCAGTGGCCAGTAGCTTTCATCTCTTTATTTATTCTGAGCATGCGTGGCACTTTGTCCGTCGGATTTGTGTACACATGATCGGAATTTCCGACAACGGATTTTGTTGTCGGAAAATTTTATATCCTGCTCTCAAACTTTGTGTGTCGGAAAATCCGATGGAAAATGTCCGATGGAGCCTATACACGGTCGGAATTTCCGACAACAAGGTCCTATCACACATTTTCCATCGGAAAATCCGACCGTGTGTACGGGGCATTACTCTGACACTGATACAGTGCAGTGATCAGAACTTACACCAGCTTACTTGCACACCAGTTCCCTTTTTCAGGCAGCAGATGACATGTCTGCACATACAGCAACAGTGCAGTCAAGTTGCAGATAAAGATTCAGGTGCTGGTTCTGGTGGCACTCATGAGGGAACATTCACCTTTTGATAAGCTCTAAACTATCTACAGATGCTCAATACTCCATTTAATCAGAACAAGGAACCAACGTTGCCAGCTTAAAGCCAAATTCAAAGATTTGTTTTTTACTGGCATCCCTACCACTCCACCTCTCTCCCAGAAGGCCCTCGCTTGCCACTTTGTGTTTCAAACTTCTTAATACAAAACCTATATCCTAAAGTTATCTGTTGGTTTCCAAATTTATAACCCCCTCCTACAGTGCGCAGTCTTTGCTCATGTACACTTAAAGTGGAACTAAACCCATTAACTCCTTCACTCAGACAGTTAAGGGGATAAATGGACCCGGGCCCCGTCCCAATGATTCAGACCCGGAAAAGCCGGTTCTGGGTCAGCTGATTGCTGTGATAGCCTCTGATTGTCTGTGAAGTGTAAAGCCCGCCCCGTGTTTTCTGTCTCTGTGAATGGACGAGAGAGATGCATTGTATTATTCTCTGTCCTTGCAAAGATAGAAAAAAAAGTGTGTGAAGAAAACAATAAAAATAAATAGTAGTAAAAAAAAAAAAAAAAACATACCTAGATCAAGGTTTTATCTAGGTCAATGCCTGCTAGGGTTAGTGTTTGGGTCAAGGTCTGGGTGAAAGGTCAGGGCCATTTTTTTTTTGGACAGTATTTTTCTTTAATTAGTATCAGTTAGTGTCAGTGTGTTTTAGGTAGGATTTAAAAAAAAAGCAAAATGCACACTATTGATTCTTGGCTGTACTACGGGTGCACACAACAACTAACATACACATATGTGATATCGCTGTGATCGCCAGGAGCAGGAGACTATATTTTGGGTTGTTCTTTGGTGGTAGGTTATGGTAGTAGCAAGAAATATACAGTTACATTTTTTTTAAAAATTACTATTTGGGCCAGTTTTCCTGTAGCCACCCTGGCTTTATGATTACGTCAGATTTTTGAGTCTCAAAGCGGTACAATTGTTTTGCATAGAAATTTGGTGTTTTATATTGTAGGCCTGTAATTCTTAGCAATAACACACTTAAATCTGTCCAAACAAGAGTCTAGTAGATATCCCGGGTATGATAAAGTTTGAAACACAAAATCATAAATTATAATATAATAAATAACTATAAATAATTATAAAAAATAATAATATAATAATAATGGATCAAAAAAAGGAGAAAGAGGATAGGGGGATTTTTTCGGTGTCAAACATATACATATACACTTGACTTGTAGATAAAACATGGTTTTTATTAACATGATATGCTTAAAAGAAAAGACAGACAATGCATACTGTGGGTAGTCAGTATGAGATTAAAAACATTTGGTGGTCAGCATCTTATACAGGTGGGTAATAAATCACAGCAAAAGATATTGCACACTAGCCTGACATGTTTTGCTACTTTAGCTTCCTCAGGGGATGTGCAAGAAATTTATTAACTTGAAACCACTAGATAAACAAAAGAGAACAAAGTTATAGCAACAGTCTAAGAATCACTGTGAAATTATACATACAGAGTGTCAATGTTAGTTATGAAAAAGTTTGAAACACAAAATCATAAATAATAATATAATAAATAACTATAAATAATTATAAAAAATAATAATATAATAATAATAAAATTAATTTCCCCACGATTCACTATCGCTCAATTCTACAAGTGTTCTAATTTACTATCGCTGTTTTCTAGCTGGTCTAAAACCACTTTTGACGTAAAGGGACACTTTTTAGTTGCAATCTCAAGTTTCCAGGCAGAAAGAACAGTGTATATAATATAAAACTGCACGCAGGGAATTGGACAAAGCACTAGGGACAAAAGGGATGGAAAATTATTTCATACAGTAATGTAATCTATAGGATTACAGTGTACTGTATGTGTTATGAATTTTCTATTTTTTGAATTTGCCGCTGGGCTCCGCCCTCATGCATTGTGGTGCTCGCAGGGAACGGAGCCCAGCACACAGAGGCATCGGAGGAGGACACAGCCCGCGGACACAGCGGTGGACATCGCAGGATCCTGGGGACAAGGTAAGTAACCTGCACCAGGATCCTGCAATGCAATCCCGAGTGTGGTTCGGGGTTACCGCTAATGGCACTGAAATTTAACCCTGAGCCACACTCGGGAAAACCACCAGGGAGGTTAATAATAAAAAAACCCAGGAGATATCTATTACCATTTATCATCAAATGAAAGCCAAATTTGTCCTGAAAAAAAACATGGTATAATCCATCTGGATGCACAAAGTAGTTGTGATGATATTTTTTTTTGTTTTTTTTTATCATCAAAGTTTATTGAAATATAGTAGAAGGTACAGTGTTGGAGTCGCAGCTCCATATTACAGCAATGAGAAGTAGTCAGATTTCAAAAGCTGTAATGCCCTGTACACACGGTCAGACATTGATCGGACATTCCGACAACAAAATCCATGGATTTTTTCAGACGGATATTGGCTCAAACTTGTCTTGCATACACACGGTCAGATAAAGTTGTCAGAAAATCCAATCGATCTGAATGCGGTGGCGTAAAACATGTACGTCGGGACTATAATCAGGGCAGTAGCCAATAGCTTTCGTCTCTTAATTTATTTTGAGCATGCGTGGCACTTTGTGCGTCGGATTTGTGTACACACGATCGGAATTTCCGACAATGGATTTTGTTGTCGGAAAATTTTATAGCAAGCTCTCAAACTTTGTGTGTCAGAAATTCCGATGGAAAATGTGTGATGGAGCCCACACATGGTTGGAATTTCAGACAACAAGGTCCTATCACACATTTTCTGTCGGAAAATCCGACCATGTGTACAGGGCATAAGTGTGAAGCATTACAGATTGTTATTATCAGAAAAGCATACAGAAATATAAATGGTACTCAGGAATATCTGAAGAAAGTATGTATTTTCATGCTTTATTAATAATGTCATAACGTAATTGAAATCTGACCATAAGCCGTTGTTTATTGGTAAGAAATTAAGGCATGAGAGAGAGTTCTCAAAATTAAAGGAATATAGGATATTGAGAAAGGATATAATGGTGATGATAGCAGATAAACTAAATCATATTCGTGTTTTAGAGAGCACACAGGATAGACATGTGTAACTTATGTCAGAATAGGCGGAACCAGATATGCAATAGTATTATTTCTAACGTACATTTGTAAGGTTAGAATAGGCCCGTGAGTACTTAAATACGTACCAGGGTGACCAGGTCTTGTGGAAGCGATCAACATTATCTCCGGATTGTGCTATTGTCTCCTCCATCTCACAGATCTCAGAGATCTTGAACAACCAGTCATGAATGGTTGGTATCCGTGAGGATTTCCAAAATAATGGGATTTAGCAGATGTATGGATAACGAGTGTTTATATTTTTTGATGGAGAATTCCGTGACATGTAGAAGACAACATAATGCATCTAGTTTAAGTTTAGTATTTGTGATAAGAAGAATTAATTTCTTAACTTCCACCCAAAAGGGTTGCAAAGTTGGACAATGCCACCAAATATGTAACAAAGAGCCTCTATCCTTGTGACAGCGCCAGCATGTATCTGGGGTCTGTGGAAACCAGGAGTGTAGTTTCACTGGGGTGGCATACCAGTGTGTGAGTAATTTGTAGGCTGTCTCCTGAGTTCTGGTACTCAATGAACATTTATGAGCAAACATACAGGCTTTCAACCATTGTTTATCTGAGAGTGTAATACCTAGTTCTTTCGACCATCGCTCCCTGAGTCCAACCTCCCTGACACCACCACCATCTCGGAACCATCTATATGTGAGTGAGGTAGCTTTAAGTATTGGTTCTTCTGCCAGGCATATTGTCTCCAAAGCAGACATTTGTCTGCTAAATGCCGTTTTCACGGGAGCCTGGTTAAGATAGCTGCGGATTTGAAAATATGTCCACATTGGCAAGTCTGGTAAGTCAATGTCAGCCCTTAATTCAGTTAGGTCCTTAAACTGATCATTGTTGAAACATTGTGTGGCCAGAAGTGGTTTGTTAGTATTAGGAAGACAAAGGGTCTTGTTTTCAGTAGGGTAGTTCCTATTAGAGGGTGCGATTTCAAAACGGCAGGTTGGCTTGTCCATGGGATCCATGGTAAGAATCTGACGGAAGTATTACATAGGGTATCTTCCAATTCTACAGTCTTTGCGTTTATAGTGGCAGTGCCAATCTATAATCCTGGTGATGTGGGAGGCAAAGTAGTAGTGTTTGTAGTTTGGAATCCTCATCCTGCCATTTTCTTTGGATTGGGTTAATAGGACATGCCGTACTCTGGGGTGTTTGTGGGCCCAAATAAATGTCATTTGGAGTGAATGAAGGATTTTGAAGAAAGTCTGTGGAATCAGAATTGGTAAGTTTCTAAGTAGGTAGAGAACCCTTGGTAATCATTTTACATATCGCTGTCCTTCCGAACCAAGAAAAATGTCTTGGATGCCAGCTTTGAAGATCTATTTTGATCGCTTTCAACAGGGGAGCAAAATTGTGATCATATAACTGAGAAAGTGTCGGGGTCAACCAGACCCCTAAATAGTTGAGAGCTGAATTCACCCATTTAAAAGGGGCAAGTGGGTTTTATCAGGGATATGGTATCATTGGGAATAGAGATGTTCATCGCTTCAGACTCGGTAAAGTTAATTTTAAAGTTTGATATATAACTGAACAAAGAGAACTCTTTCATTAAATGGGGTAGTGAAATGTGTGGGTTTGTTATAAAGAACAGCAGATCATCCGCATAAGCCGCCACCTTGTATTCCTTTTTAGACAATTTAAACCCTTGTATTGATCTCTCCGCCACAATTCGTCTAATAAAAGGTTCGAGAGTTAAAATAAACAGAAGGGGCGAGAGGGGACAGCCCTGTCTCGTGCCATTGCTTATTGTGACTGTTTTAGACAGAGAACCATTGATCTGAAGTTGTGCAGTAGGGTTTTTGTATAAGGAAGATATCCATGCCATCATATGATTTCCCAAGCCAATGTATTTGCATGTTTCCAGCATAAAGTCCCAGGCCACTCGATCAAAGGCTTTCTCCGCATCTGTGGATAGGAGAAGGCCCTCGAAATTACCTGTTCCGGCGGCGTGTATTAGGTTCAATGCTTTGATAACATTGTCCCTCGTTTCTCTGCCTGGCATGAAACCAGCTTGCTCGGGACCTATCAGGTCATGGAGCAAGGGTCTCAGCCTATTGGCAATGATTTTTGACATGAGTTTTACATCTAAATTAAGTAAAGATATTGGCCTGTAGCTGGCGCATTCAGCTGGGTCCTTATTTGGCCTGGGAAGGACTGTGATGTGAGCTGCTAGAAAGGCAGGCGGAATCTCCCTAGGATTTGACATGGAATTAAGGGCTCTGATTAGCGGCTTAAGCAAGATGGTCTGGAAGTTTTTATAATAAATGGCTGTATAGCCATCCGGGCCTGGACTTTTCCCTGCTTTGAGGTTTGTGATGGGTTGTTGGAGTTCTATTGCTTCTATGGGTTTTTCTAGGGATTCTATATCTGTAGGTGTCAAGGTAGGTAATTTTGATTCTTTTAAGTATTGTGTGAGGAGTTTTTGCCTGTCGTCTTGGTCATAGCTGGAGTTTTTTTGTTTAGGGAGATTGTATAAGGCAGAGTAATATTCTTGAAAATGTTGGCAATTTGTTTAGTGGAGACTTCAATTTTCCCCATTTTTGACCGTAGACCTCGCCTCGTATGCTTGTTGAAGAGACTTTCTAGTTTGCAAAAGTGTAAGGGCTGATTGTTCGGATAGGGATTGTTTGTGTTGCATCTCTAACAAGTGGATTTTCTCTATCATCTGTTTGATTTCACATTCTTTTTCTTTCTTACGTCTGGCTCCCATTTTAATAAGATCTCCTCTGAGGGAACATTTGTGTGCCCCCCAAATGATCATGTGCTCCATCCCTGGGGTAGTGTTAAGCTCAAAATATTTTTTAAGTGATTCGGTTATTTGGGGTAACAGTATAGGGTCGGTTAATAAAGATGAATTTGGTCTCCAGGTGTCTGACCTGGTGGGGGGTGCCGATATTTCTATAGTTAAGGAGATTGGCACATGGTCTGAAATGGTTTGGATCCCTATGTGGGCTCCTAGAATCCGGTCAAGATCTCTTTGTGTGAGAAATATGACAGAGAAAATTGAGTACTGTCCGTGATACTTTTTTTATTTGCATTAACATACAATTTTTCAGGACAAGCTTTCGGGGTATGTCCCCTTCTTCAAGGTCCAAGCAGTACTGATTCACAAATTTTTAAGCAGCATGTTAAAGAAAAAAAAAAAAAAAAAGGGAAAGCCAAACACATACAAATCAATGGTAATAAAGATAGCAGCAGAGTTAGTGAGATAAGACAGAGGGAGAGAGAGCTATAGAATGCAGGGGGGATACTAGTCACAGAGGGGTCATAAAACTTTAGCATAATGTGTAAGGAAACCAATATCTAAATTCAGGCCGTTATTTTTCGTGTCATAAAGAAGTATCATTCTTAGTTCAAACGTTTTCCTTTCCTGGATAGTTCTGAAATTCCCTTTAAGAACTAAAACATTGAGGTCTTCTATAGTGTGGTCCGGCTGTGAGAAATGATGTCCCACAGGTGTGCATAAACTGTCTTCTTTATGTTCTTTGATGGTATGTCTGTGCAAATTCATCCTCGCTTGCAACTTCTGTCCTGTTTCACCAACATAAGATCCTTTGCTGCACCTTTTGCATTGGATGAGGTACACAACATTACTGGAGGTACAGCAGTAAGATCCCATGATATTGAAGGTCCCATTTGTGTGTGTAACACTTTTGGATAGATTGATCTGGCTGCATAGTTTGCAGCGTTTTTTATTGCAGGGTTTGCTTCCATTATTTGTGACTTCATAATCAGAGTGAAGTTTCCTGCTGATTAGTTTGTGTCTGAGGTTGGGTGGTTGTCTGAAAGCCAATAATGGGGGTTGTTGGAATATTCCTTTTAGAGTTTCATCCTCTGTTATAATGGGTTGTAAATCTTTGATTATCTTTTTGATCCCTTCTAGTGCTGGGTTGTATGTGGTGACTAGAGGTACTCGGTTATTTGTTTTTTTCTCTGTGTATTGGAGGAGATTTTCTCTTCGGGTTTTCAAGGCTGTGTTTATGCTGTTGTTGATGGTTTTTTCTTTGTAACCTTTCTTATGGAAGGAGTCTGCCAGTGTTCTGAGATGTTTATCTCTGTCTTCTGGGTCTGAACAAATTCGATGGTATCTGATGGCCTGGCTGTGTATGATTGCCCGTTTAGTGTGTTGGGGTGAAAACTGGAACTATGAAGATAGCTGCATCGGTCAGTAGGTTTTCTGTATATCGACGTGTGAAGCTTGTCATCCCTGATGTATACAGTAGTGTCCAGGAAGTTGACATGTGTTTTCGAATAGTCCATTTTTAGTTTGATAGATGGGTGAAAAGTGTTGATAAATGAGAAGAATTGGTTTAGATTTTCTTCACCTTCAGTCCATATCATGAATATATCATCAATATAGCGATAATATCTTATTATTGAAAGTGAAGTAGTTGTGTGTAAGAATGAATTCAATGAGCTGTGTCACATCCTCAGCTGTGTATTTGTGGTTTGGTGAGGATGATAAGAATCTGTGACATGCCGCCAACCCATCCTTGTGAGGGATGTTACTGTACAGAGGTTCTACATCCATAGTGACTAGAAGTGTATTAGGTGGTAATTGTTGTATATTGTTAAGCTTGTTCAGAAAATCAGTGGTGTCTTGCAGGAAACTTGCAGTGTTCATGACTAAAGGTTTTAACATGTTTTCTACGAGGCCTGAGATATGTTCGGTAAGTGTATTCATACCTCTTATAATGGGTCTGCCTGGATTTCCTGGCTTGTGAATCTTGGGCAGCATGTAGAAGTCTACAATTTCCGGATTATCCGGAATCGCATTGATGAGTTCTGAATGTAGGTGGCTTGGTATTGTCGCAATGAGACCTTTTAATTGTTTAGTAAAATCCTGGGTCGGATCATAATCCAGTTTTTTGTAGTAAGTAGTATTTGCAAGCTGCCTTTGGCCCTCTTGTATATATTTGTCTGTATCCATCACAACGATTGCTCCCCCTTTATCTGCTGGTTTGATGGTTATGGCCTGATTATTGCGCAGATCATGTACAGCTCTTCGCTCCAGTGGTGAAAGGTTGTATAATATTTTCTTTTGCTGGGTGGATATCAGGGATGTAACTCACAGCCTAAAGCTGTCAATATATGTATCTAGTTTGGGGTTGCGTCCTTGTGGAGGTGTGAAGTTGCTGTTCTTTTTCTTTTTGTCACCTCCTATTGTCCTGGGATTCCTTTCCTTACTGTGAAAATATTCTTTGAGCCTTAGTCTCCTAAAGAATTCCTCCATATCTGACCATACCTGTAAATTATCCAATTTGGTGGTTGGGCAGAATGTGAGGCCTTTGGAGAGGACTGTTGTTTCTGGTGTAGAAAGTTGATGATTTGACAAATTTATGATTCCGAGTTCCTCTGTTATATCCACATTTTCTGTAAAGTCAGCGTTTACACAAGGGATACCTTGGGATTCTGGATCGGCTTCCAAGTTGCTGATAGCAGGAGTTATAGAAGTTGTGTTTGTTTTGTGTTGTTTAGGTTGTATCCAAAAGGTCTGCTCTTGGTGTAGGTTTTGGAGTTTTTTTTGCTTCCTGTTCATGGCAAGTATTTGCAGTTGTCTTTGTAAGGTTTCCATTTCATTCTTAATTTGGTTGATACTTGTGGGGTCCAATGGTGTTGAGGTTTCAAACACTGGTGAATTCACTCTTACACACAACTACTTCACTTTCAATAATGACATCTATCTCCAGTGTATGGGTACTGCTATGGGAAGCAAAAATGGCACCCCAATATGCAAACTTATTTATGGCTGACCTGGAGGACAAATTCCTGAACAGCATACAACAAAAGCCATACAGATATTATCGCTATATTGATGATATATTCATGATATGGACTGAAGGTGAAGAAAATCTAAACCAATTCTTCTCATTTATCAACACTTTTCACCCATCTATCAAACTAAAAATGGACTATTCGAAAACACATGTCTACTTCTTTATGACACGAAAAATAACGGCCTGAATTTAGATATTGGTTTCCTTACACATTATGCTAAAGTTTTACGACCCCTCTGTGACTAGTATCCCCCCTGCATTCTATAGCTCTCTCTCCCTCTGTCTTATCTCACTAACTCTGCTGCTATCTTTATTACCATTGATTTGTATGTGTTTGGCTTTCCCTTTTTTTTTTTTTTTCTTTAACATGCTGCTTAAAAATTTGTGAATCAATACTGCTTGGACCTTGAAGAAGGGGACATACCCCAAAAGCTTGTCCTGAAAAATTGTATGTTAGTACAAATAAAAAAAGTATCACGGACAGTACTCAATTTTCTCTGTCACAATTGCACTAATACGGCTACAATCAAATCAAGTGTGAGAAATATATAATCTATCCTAGAGTAACAGTTATGTACTAGTGAGAAAAAGGTGAAGTCCCTACCCTCTGGGTGTATAAAGTACCAGGCATCAATAAGTTGAAGGGAGTTAATTAACATCTTAATTTTTTTGAGAATTCTGTAGGATAGATATGTTTTGCCTGTTGATGTATCTGTGAGTGGGTTCAGCGGTAAGCTGAAGTCACCCCCCAAAATCAAACACTTCAAGCTTTGAAGTTCATCTGTCACATGTTTGCAGATGGTCAATTGGGATGTATTAAGGAAGTATACGTTGGCTAACGTAACCTGAGTACCTTCACATTTCCCCTTTAAGAAAAGGTATCTGCCTTCCGGATCAACTAGTTTGTCAGTAAGTTCAAAGGAGGCCTCCCTACTGATTAGTATAGATACTCCCTTGGATTTATTTAAGTCATTGGTCGCGTGATATGCCTTTGTAAAGAATGTATCCATTAGTCTGGGAACTTGTTGGGTTTTGAAGTGTGTCTCTTGTAAAAAAACAAACCTTGGTCTACCTTTCCTGAGTTCCCGTAATAGAGCAGTTTGTTTTTCTGGAATGTTTAGCCCTTTGGCATTATGAGAAATTACCATGGGACTCTGGCCCAGGGAGGAATATGCCATGGCGTGGACCTCAGAGAGTGATGGTATACCAAAATGTAAACTGTGACTTCCAAACAAAAGTTTAGTAAAAAAAACTAAGTGTATTGTATAATATCAGATATTTCTCTCCGCTATCTTGTGACCAGAAGAGGCCAGTAGAGGAATATATAGTTCAGAGAAAAAGAGATGGAGAAAGAAAGGAGAGTGAAAAAGAAAGTTAGATAGGAGAAACTGTAATCTCCCTGGGGTCTAAACTCCCCAAGGCGAGTAAAGCAGTGTTCCCTATAGGGGTAATCAACCCGACAGGGGACACTTGTGGGAGCTAGTAAGCGTTGGGTCGCATGGAGGGACCTAGTTATCAGTAAGTATGAAAATATAAACCAAAAGTGGTAACCTGGGCAAATCACAGCCTATGTAAACCTATAACAAGTTGAAAAGGTCTATTCTGCACCAATGGTGCCATTTGTGGCACCCATTATCATAAACCCAAAAAAAAAAAAAAAAAACAGAACACAAACATTTTAACTGTTAGTGAAGGTGAGTATCATATTTATCTATCAAGCTTCCAGCCTGATTTTTGCAGTAACCTTCCATAAACACAAAGTCACCTTTAGTACTATCGCCAAGTTTCCCGTGATGTCCAAATTTGTGAAGCCTCTCAAGAGAGATAACTGAACCTGTGAACAAAGAAGGTTAACAATCTAATGTATAAGTAATCCGCCTAGGTGGAAAAAGTTAGTGATAATGATGTTTCCATTTCTATTTCTTTACATCCTTCCCTTCCCCTTTTGCCAATGCCACACATATATCACTAAAGGGTGGACTTGGATTTTTAAAAAATAGTCCCCATTAAACAGTCCTTTAGGTGAGGCATTATACAACCGTTTATATGTAAAAATCTTAGACAGTTTAACGGCCACATGTCTAGAATGGCAAGAGCCTCAAAATTAATTTAATATGCAGTTTCTGCAAGTATAATGACCACTAGGGATCCAAGTGCTATGGGACCTGTGATCCATTGGCAACAGCTGTGTATTCCTCATCTGTGGTAAAACTCAGTTATCACTAGACTTGTTGTGATTGAAAACACAGGTGTTGCAGTGTTGTTGTGTATGGGGTTACTTAAAGTCCTGGAAGTACTGTCCTTCAGTCAAATTTTAAATTTAGATTTCTTTGCGCCCTTTAGAGGAGTGAGGTTTGCTGTTGGGGGTGCCTACGAGTGAGCCAACTGAACGTGAGGGTTTCATCTTCTTGGATTGGTGCTTGTCAGGTGAATTGAATGGTGATCCGGAATGAAGTTTTTCCAGAGGGGGAGAGTAAATTCCTGATACCATTCTGGTAAGTTGACCTGTCCCAATTGAAGAGCATGACAGAAATCAGTGAAAATGATAAACAAAAAAAACAAGCGCTGAAATGGATATACCGTGATATAAACAAATTTTGTGGATAAGGACTGATATGTAGAAATTGATTGAACAATATAGATTAAGCTGCTATCAATTAAAAGGGCTAAGGGCTTGCCAGTGTTGTAAATCTACAATAAGCCGAACAGGCCTTTGAGCTCCAGTGTTTGGATTCCCTGTTGCACTTCCGCAGCTACGCTGCACACAGACAAGTCATATTGCCAGCTGGACATTCCTTGCTTGGACTTCACACAAGCCTTTATTGCTTGCTTTTTGAACCAAACTACCAACACTATTGTGGCTGAAGCGGGATGTAGCTAAAAATCATGAACAACAATTACCACAGAAATCAAATCACTTTATTCTAATAAGGAATGAACTGCTGGGCTAATCATACTTATATTCTGGACTAATTTATCTTCGCTAAATTTTTAATCTTATGATTGCATTTTATTGGCAGTATATATTCATTAGATCGGCATTTATTATTTTCTTTTTTATTGCTACCTATCACTATGGGGATTTCTTGCATTTATTAGCATTAAGCAATTGTTAGGAAACATCAACATCAATTTGCACTTGCCAGTAATTTATTTATTTATTGAATGATTTTGCACAATGGTATATTTCCATTTTTTCACATTTGTATTTAGCACAGTTTTTTAGATGCACATTGATTGACCATTTATTAGAGCGCATCAATTTTTATATGTCTTCATGACAGAAGTCAGGAAGATCCTCTGGAGAGCGTAGGGTATATTGTTTCCCATTATGATTGACCAACAAGGCAAACGGGAATCTCCAGGTATGGTGCATATCTTTCTCTCTCAGCTTGTCTAGCAATGGCCGCAGGGCTCTGCGGTTCTTAAGGGTGATCTGAGAAAGATCATGAAAAAGCATGATTGTCTCACCATTAAAAATAATCTGATCATTCCTGCGTGCCTTCCTCATAATATCTTCTTTCAGCGAGAAGTTCTGCAAACAGCATATTATGTCTCTAGGTGGCATGTTGTCTGGGCCTTTTGCTCTAAGTGCTCTTTGAGCCCTGACAAACTCAATGGCTGTGTCTTCGGGCCTTTCAAGCAGGCTATTAAACATTCTTTCCAGGGCTGGGATTATTTGAGCAGGGATCCCCCTGACCCTGATATTGTTCCTCCTCCTTCTATTGTCCAGATCCTCCAAGTGCCTATTGATCTCGATTAAGTGCTGGGATTGTGAGCATGTCACTCTCTCTAATTTCTGGATTGCTTTGTCTCTGTGTCTCCCTGCTGCCTCAGCGGAGGCCATCTTATCTGTGAGTACAAGCATGCTTGATTTTAAGTCCGTAATGGCAGCAGAGAAAGTTGCTTTAATATCAGCAGCAATGCCAGACATCCCTGCATATGTGAGGGGTGATCAGGATGGGGGATATCCCTACCATTCTCTTCACATGCCAACTGTGAATCCTCACTGTATTCTTCCTCTGTGTGTGGCGCCGCCATCTTGCTGCCAGGCAGAGCGCTTCGGGCCACCAGTGGGTTCTGCAAGAACTCCGTGATATTCCTCCCCTGGCTGGCTACTGATAATCTCCTGTATCTGGAGCGCGGTGTGCCGTAGCTTTTCTTGCTCATGACAGGGCAGTATGGTGCAGAAACAACGGGATCAGGCTGCGATGCCGCTGGAGCTCCTGTTCTAAGTGTCCATCACCGCCATGAGCCAAGCCATGCCCCGATATGAAAGGCCTGGATTCTTTCCTAAATGCACATAATATAACTGGGTACTGACATTTATAGGTAAAGTTGATCCAGGGAAAATCCGATTGCCTCTTGGGGGATCAGGAAGGAATTTTTTCCCCTGCTGTAGCAAATTGGAGCATGCTCTGCTGGGGTTTTTTGCCTTCCTCTGGATCAGCTGTGGGTATAGTATTGGGTATATTGGATTGTACAATTTTTTTTTTTTTTTAAGGTTCGAACTGGATGGACTTGTGTCTTTTTTCGACCTGACTAACTATGTAACTATGTATGGTTTTACTAACACAAGTCAAAATTACAAAATTGGGCTTAGGCATTTAGATTTTTTTGCCCTTAAGCGTCAAGGGTTTTCCCAAAACAGTTACATTCAAGGCATGCTGTGAATGATAAATCTCACAATTGTTTGTGTTTCTAAATGAACATGGCTTGTGTCATTACTTTCCTTAGATGTAAAGTATAGGAGGGTTTAATTCTGCTTTAATAATGTGTAAGCGCTGCACTGTCTTGGATATTGTGAGACTAGGCCAGTGTGATCTGACCAAACCCACTTTTCCACCCCTACATGTTTTACAGGCATCACTAACATGCAGCAGTATGTGGAATAACTGTTATCTTCTTGGGCTCTACACTCTCTTTACAGGGATGTTATATGTTAAAAGCAGGGTATCATTCCAATACTCTATATTTGGGAAAATGGATTGGTCGTACTGGAACCCTCAGAGGCAGATCCAGGGGGGACAATGGGGCAATTGCCCCCCTGAGAAAATAGTGAGCAGGCTGTCGGTGACTTAGTGAGCAGGCTGCTGAGGGGGCCGCCGCCACGGGTGAGTGAGCAGGCTGGCAGGTGCCGCGAGTCAGTGAGCAGCTAGCGGGTGAGGGAACAGGCTGCTGAGTGAGCATTATACTGTGCCCCCCTCCCCCAATTACAATGCCTTTTTTTGTGTAGCGGGTGCTATTGCCAAAACCCCCTCGCACATTCCATCAGCCGCTGCTGCCACAGGACACAGGGCAGCAGTGCAGAAACTGACAGGCTCTGTGAACTTAGGGACACAGGCAGAGCGGCAGCTGTGGGGGATTTCCACACCTCCTTCTCCTCACCCGGCCCGGCAATGTCCACTCCTATTGGTTACATTCAGGGCCAATGGCTGGGAAAACTAACAACTAGAGGATTATGGGACATGTAGTCCCGGATACCAGCAAACCCAGGTTGATTCCCTGGGAGTGCACTGCAGCCCTCAACATGCCCCGCGAGAGGGGGAAGAGAAACCATGAGGCTGTCGGGTGCAGGGAGCCAGAGAGAAAGTGCCAGTCATTCTACTATATATCCCCCAAGTTAAGAAGTTACCCCCAGGTGGGGGAGCGAGGAGGAGGGTGATGGGGAAGAGGAGAGGGTGGGGATTCATGCTTCCATAGAGGCACAAGACCTTATCACTGGCTGCTCCCACCCTGTCCTCCCCTCCACCTGGCTGCATCTACCCTGTCCTCCCCTTCACCTGGCTGCTCCCACCCTGTGCCCCCCTCCACCTGGCTGCTCCCACCCTATGCTCCCCTCCACCTGGCTGCTCCCACCCTGTGCTCCTCTCCACCTGGCTGCTCCCACCCTTCCCCCCCACCCAACTGGCTGCTCCCACCCGGTCCTCCCCTGCACTTGGCTGCATCCACCCTGTCCTCCCCTCCACCTGGCTGCTCCCATCCTGTCCTCCCCTGCAGCTGGCTGCTCCCACTCTGTCCTCCCTTCCACCTGGCTGCTCCCACTCTGTCCTACCCTCCACCTGGCTGCTCCCACTCTGTCCTCCCCTCCACCTGGCTGCATTCACCCTGTCCTCCCCTTCACCTGGCTTCTCCCATCCTGTCCTCTCCTCCGCCTGGCTGCATTTACCCTGTCCTCCCCTCCACCTGGCTGCTCCCACTCTGTCCTCCCCTCCACCTGGCTGCTCCCACTCTGTCCTCACTTCCACCTGGCTACTCCCACTCTGTCCTCCCCTCCACCTGGCTGCTCCCACTCTGTACTCCCTTCCACCTGGCTGCTCCCACTCTGTCCTCCCCTCCACCTGGCTGTATCCCCTTGTCCTCCCCTCAACCTAGCTGCTCCCACTCTGTCCTCCCCTCCACCTGGCTGCTCCCACTCTGTCCTCCCTTCCCACCTGGCTGCTCGCACTCTGTCCTCCCCTCCACCTGGCTGCAACCACCAATACTTTTTCAAGACACTGTGTATTTATATGTTTGTGTGTGTATATAATTGAATTTATAGTCCCCCCCTACTTTTGTCCCTGTCCCCCCCATGTGCCCCCCTAAACATGAAAGTTTGAGACGCCACTGTCTCACTGCCCCCCTGCATCACCGCATTTCTGCATCTAAAAGAAGACTGCTATTACTGTGCAGGCGCAGGCAGCAGAGAGTTGACATCATCTCTCACTGCTCGCCCTCTGCTCGCATCTGGTGACAGGTGACTGTGCATAGCTCCCAACCGTCCCTGATTTGGAAGGACTGTCCCCGATTTGGAGCAATGTCCCTCTGTCCCTCATTCCACCTCATTTGTCCCTCATTTTGGTCTGATCTATATAGTTGTATATAAAATGTACTTTTTATCTTTCAAAAAGTGTTTCCCAGGGCTAAACCTTTCATCCAATTTCTAAATTGCTGCATTTGTACATTTGAAAAGCCAATATAAAGGAATAGTAGTGGTAAAAAAAGGTCCTTGTGTATTTAATTAACCTTTTTTTGGTTAATTCTCCTTTAAGGGGTTGTGGCAGAGGATGTGTCCTATGCCTACATACATTTGTTAGTAGGTGTCCCTCATTCCCATCTCAAAATGTTGGGAGGTATGGACTGTGGCAAGTGACAAGCTGCATCTGGTGACAGGCGACTGCGGCAAGCAAGTGACAAGCTGCATCTGGTGGCAGGTGACTGTGGTAAGTGACAAGCTGAATCTGGTGGCAGACAACAGGGGCAAGTGACAAGCTGCATCTGATAACAGGCGACATAGCAAGTGACAATCCCCATCTGGTAGCAGGGGACAGTGGCAAGTGACACGCTCAGGGCTTCCACAGATTCTGCATTATGGTGATTTGAACTATTTCATTTATATTACAATGTAATAATAGAAATAATCCGCTTCAGTCATCCTGACACCATACAACCACGGTGCTGTGATGTGTGAAGCGCCAACACAGCCATTGCCCTGACAAATTGCCAGAGAAAATGTTGGAATTTTCTAGTTGCTGCTACTGCTCACTAGTATTGAAGTGGTATTTGTATAGGGCACTGAAGGCGAACCTTGGCACCCCAGATGTTTTGGAACTACATTTCACATGATGCTGAACTACACTGCAGAGTGCATTAGCATCATGGGAAATGTAGTTTCAAAACATCTGGGGTGCCATGGTTCACCATCACTGGTATAGGGTGTCTAGACTTTCAGCAGGCAGCTTATACACCTCAAAGGATTCTCACAGTTCCCTTGGTATGTAATACAAATAGGTAGATCTGAAATTGAAGTAATGCATTGTAAATTTAAAATCAAGATACAAGTTTATTCCAGTGTAAAATCAGGTCGAAGACTGTAATGGTTAGAAGATTGAATTAAATGTTCTTAAAATTAAAAATTTTAAATTAAATTCTACTAATAAAAGTAAAAGTAGTGCAGCGCTCAAACCAAGAGTAACTGTGAATCAGCTAAAATCTGAAAAGGTATGCCAATGACAATTGTCCTTTTGAATAATGTGGAACAACAAATAACAACTATGCAGTTCAATTCAGTAAAAGTAAAAACATTGCAGTGCTCAAATACCTAATTAAATAAAACAAATAAAGCATGGCAATAACAAGTGTCCCTTTAAATATGAAGTTCAGTTCCTCCATATATCACCTATGAAAAATGAAAGTAAAAACACTGCAGCACACAGAGTAAGTGTGAATCTGCTGAAAAAAGTGTAGTAATGACAAGTGTCCCTTTAATGTATGGTCAGCTTTAGTCATTTAAAGAGAGGCAGCCAACAGTGGCATCATTGATAGCTTTGTTATTAGAAAGACCAGCAAGCTTTGCTAACTTAAAGGCCAAGTTCACCTTTTTTTCTAAATTCCACCTCCCATATGTATCAATATACAGCTAATATACCTCTTTTGTAGAAAAGAGAAAGCTTTAAATATGTCCTAGGCCAGGCCCTACCTCACCCTCCAGTTTGTTGTACTGTATAAAAAACTCTTCCATTACTTCCTGCTACCCGTTCCTCAGGTTGTACAAAACGTTACGCCCACGTAACATTGGTTTTGGGCATGTGACTTGACATGTTGCACCGATTCCCAAAAGTCGTTCCTGTACTACTTTTGTGACTTTAGGGGCGATTTGAATAGACATCTGCGCAGGAACCCGCACAAATGTCTGTCAAATAGCCCCCCAAAGTCGGACTGCATTGAAATTGTGCGAGTTCAGCTGAACTTGCACGATTTCTAACCTGCAGGAGTGTGAACCTGGGCTAAGACACAGGAAGGAGTTCACCAGCTGATCTCATTAACAGACACCCTTCACCTGCCCTCCCCCACCTCTGCGCTCACATGAAATCATTATCTGTCCTCAGTAAATACACAGCCAGCGATCAATTTTTTATTGTTCCTTCATCTTGCACATATTGTTTATTTGGCAGACTTTGCAGGAGCTGAGCAATCACATAAGAGTGATAAAATAGATGTGACGTCCCATTATTTTGTTTTAGTAAATCTAAAGGAGATTGTACAATCAGTTTATATAGTGTAGGGTCCCCTTTAAACACCTAAAATTAACTAGTAGCTCTTTTGGTGGCATTAAAAGTTAACGGCACCCCAAACGCAGAAGCAAACACACATTTTGATGAGTGACAAACATAGTAAAACAAACAGTAAAAAACTGCCACGTGTAGGGCAGCCTATTGAAATCAATGGGCTGCCCTATGCATGTTGTGGGAAAAAGGAGCCCAAAAAAATTCTATCGCACTATGCTAGGTGTGAATGGGGCCTGAATGTGAAATTGCTGGATTTACATAAGAATAATGAGCCTCCATTCACATCTATGCGTTTCCAAACTCACAGCAAACTGCATAGAAAACATGCGCTTTGCCCTGTGTTTAGGAAACACATGCAATTGTGCATTGCCCTTGCATTGCTGTTAAATGTTAATAGCACCCCAAATGCAGGTAGTAAGCGTATGGCTGCAACAAATATGTTAAAAAAAAGTACCAAAAAGCTCAGTAAAAAGTTCTGCAGCTTCTTTGGAGGCGTTTGTCTCCCTAGGGCAGCCTATTCAAGTGAATGGGCTGCATATGCATGATGAACAGAAATACTCCAAACCCCCCCAAATAAAATGTGCGCATGATCGTGAGTTACCACTACAGGGAGTGGATGTTTATTATGAAAAGTGAAATTCTGCCCAAAAAATGTGAACTTAGCCTAAAATGCGATTCATATACAGTATCTCACAAAAGTGAGTATACCCCTCACATTTTTGTAAATTTTTATTATATCTTTTCATGTGACAACACTGAAGAAATTACACTTTGCTACAATGTAAAGTAGTGAGTGTACAGCTTGTATTTGGTGTCCTCTCAAAATAACTCAACACAGCCATTAATGTCTAAACAGCTGGCAACAAAAGTGAGTACACCCCTAAGTGAAAATGTCCAAATTGGGCCCAATTAGCCACTTTCCCTCCCCTGTTTCATATGACTCATTGGTGTTACAAGGTCTTAGGTGTGAATGGGGAGCAGGTGTGTTAAATTTGGTGTTATCACTCTCACTCTCTCATACTGGTCACTGGAGTCCAAACATGGCACCTCATGGCAAAGAACTCTCTGAGGATCTGAAAAAAAGAATTGTTGCTCTACATAAAGATGACCTAGGTTATACGAAGATTTCCAAGACCCTGAAACTGAGCTGCAGCATGGTGGCCAAGACAAATACAGTGGTTTAACAGGACAGGTTCCTCTCAGAACAGTCTCACCATGGTCGACCAAAGAAGTTAAGTGAACATGCTCAGCATCATATCCAGAGATTGTCTTTGGGAAATAGATGTATGAAGGTTGCCAGCATTGCTGCAGAGGTTCAAGGGGTAGGGGGTCAGCCTGTCAGTGCTCAGACCATACGCCGCACACTGCATCAAATTGGTCTGCATGGCTGTCGACCCAGAAGAAAGCCTCCTCTAAAGATGATGCACAAAGCCCACAAGCAATTTGCTGAAGACAAGCAGATTAAGGACATGGATTACTGGAACCATGTCCTGTTGTCTGATGACCAAGATAAACTTATTTGGTTCAGATGGTATCAAGCGTGTGTGGTTAAAACCAGGTGAGGATTACAAAGACAAGTGTGTCTTGCCTACAGTCAAGCATGGTGGTGGGAGTGTCATGGTCTGGGGCTGCATGAGTGCTGCCGGCACTGGGATCATTGAGGGAACCATCAATGCCAACATGTACTGTGACATACTGAAGCAGAGCATGATCCCCTCCCTTTGGAGACTGGGCCACAAGGCAAGGTGACATTCCAACATAATGACCCCAACCACACCTCCAAGATGACCACTGCCTTGCTAAGGAAGCTGAGGGTAAAGGTGATGGACTGGTCAAGCATGTCTCCAGACTAGGGATGAGCCGAACACCCCCCAGTTCGGTTCGCACCAGAACTTGCGAACAGACCAAAACTTTGCACGAACGTTAGAACACCATTGAAGTCTATGGGACTCGAACGTTCAAAATCAAAAGTGCTCATTTTAAAGGCTAATTTGCATTGTATTGTCCTAAAGAGGGTTTGGGGACCCGGGTCCTGCCCCAGGGCACATGCATCAATGCAAAAAAAGTTTTAAAAACTGCAGTTTTTTCGGGAGCAGTGATTTTAATAATGCTTAAAGTCAAACAATAAAAGTGTAATATTCCTTTAAAATTCATACCTGGGGGGTGTTTATAGTATGCCTGTAAAGGGGCGCATGTTTCCCATGTTTAGAACATGGGAAACATGCGCAAAATGACATTTCAAAGGAAAAAAAGTAATTTAAAACTACTCGCGGCTATTAATGAATTGCTGGTCTGACAATACACATTTAAGTTCATTGATAAAAACTGCATGGGATTTCCCCACCAAAATTTAAAAAAAAACTGGCGTGGGGGTCCCCCTAAATTCCATACCAGGCCCTTCAGGTCTGGTATAGATATTAAGGGGAACCCCGCGCCAAAATTTAAAAAAAAATGACGTAGGGGTCCCCCTCAAAATTCATTCCAGACCCTTTAGGTCTGGTATGGATTTTAAGGGGAACCCCGTGCCAAAATAAAAAAAAAATTGGCGTGGGGTGCCCCCAAAAATCCATACCAAACCCTTATCCGAGCATGCAACCTGGCAAGCCACAGGAAAAGAGGGGGGACGAGAGAGCGCCCCCCCTCCTGAACCATACCAGGCCACATGCCCTCAACATTGGGAGGGTGCTTTGGGGTAAAACATATGTCAAGGGCGCTCAGAATGTCAGGACCCGGCAGTTAGTGTCTTTGTTGGATGGATGAAGTGGTCTTCAAATACTTAAGGCTGCACTCAAAGAGGGAAGCAATCTCTAATGGAAAATAAATAAAAGAAAGTGCAGAATTAAAACTTTTTTATTATCCCTAAACAAGATTAAAAAACACTTACAGAATCAAGGATAGGAAGAGGCATAACATGGATGTATGAAGCAGGTGATCCGGCATCAGGAAGTCCCAGTGTATCACAGCTTTCCAGGGATAACGATATGCAGCAGCAGAAGGCCCCAGGATAACCAGCAGGTGAACACCCCAGGCTCTGGGAACACTGGTAAAGCAATCGCATCGTCTGAGTCAGCATGGAGCATGAATCCCAGAAAAGACATCAGAGGGAGGGGACAACAACCAGCATGGACCGCAAGCAGGAAATATGTCATCAAAATGGGATGCGTTTCGAAACTACTGATTGGTTCCTTCTTCAAGCCAATGACAACAGGTTTGTAGAAGCTGGGCTTCTTATAGTCTATGGGCGGAGCTGTGGGTGGGGCTATGGGCAGTGATAAGGGAAGAAAAACAATGCTGCAGCATCCCAAGTAGTGTGATCCATGGGCATAGAACTGCACAGTAAACATAAAGACAGATTGGGATGCAGCCCGCACACGAAAAACGGTAAGACAAATACAGCAAGTATATATAAAAGGAAAGGAACTTGAAATCAATGAAAAAATATGTATAAAATGTAACAAAATGGTCAAACCGTACATTGTTCCCTTAGTAGCAGATGCCACTAAAAACGAATCATTTAAAAAATGATCACTGGATCAATATATGGGGGTAACAAACAGAATAAAGCAAATAGGTATACATGCGTGTGCATGCATGCGTGCACAGGAAACAACCACAGGCGCGAAAAAAAAAAAACGCATAGATGCAAAAACAAAACAAACACGCATAGATGCCAAAAAATGCATAGATGCAAAAAAAATGCATAGATGCAAAAACAAAACAAAAAACGCATAGATGCCAAAAAATGCATAGATGCCAAAAAACGCGCATAGATGAAAAAAAAAAAACGTCTTTTGGATGAATCATTATGCGCACACGCATACACACACATACACACATCCTATAGGAAAAACAAAATACAATTAGCCAATAGAGGACATACCTAAGGGGAATATGGGCACTGTATAATGAGCATACATATGAAAATGAGGATGTAACGGTGAATGAAGTTCTATAGTATGGCACTGATTTCAAAATTATTATTATTATTATTATACAGGATTTATATAGCGCCGACAGTTTACGCAGCGCTTTACAACATTAGGACATCCTCATTTAACCCTCCAGGGGCCAAAACATTCAAAGAGAAAATCCAATACATCTGGCAAAGCTTTCGGAAACGCTCAGCTGGGGGAGGACTCTAGGCATTGCTTCAATAACCCAAACCATTAGACCAGGGACACTATGAGTGTCTAATTCATCAGTAATGAAATGGCGATGTTCGCCAAATCGCTTACGTAATGGTCTGATAGTACGCTCAACATAAAAAAAAGCTGCACGGGCATGTCAAACAATAGACTACATGGTCAGAAGAGCATGTGTGAAAGCCCTTGATAGGGTATGTTTTACCTTTCAAACAAAAATCCTTCTGGCCATGTTTAACAAACCGACAGGTCTTACATAGCGGCTTGCGGCATAGATACATGCCCGAGATGGCTAGAAAGGTTGGAAGGGAATAACCTGGGGGTAATGGCTTACCCTTAAGTTTACTAGGTGCCACCTTACTTTTAATATTAGGGGCCTTTCTATAGGCAAATTTGGGCTTATTAGCTAGGACAGGAAGAAGGTGCTCGTCCCGAAGCAGCAAAGGCCAATGCTTCCGCACGATACCCTTCATCTGTCTGTAATGAGAGTGAAATTGGGTAATAAATCGCAAATCATCCTTATTGTTGTCAGCATGGGTGAGAGGACGTGGTTGGATAGGTGCATCTCTGTAGTGAGAGTAAGCTGTGTGCACAATATCAGCTGGAAATTCTTTGTCAAGAAATGGAAGATACATTTCATCTATGCGTTTTTTGGCATCTATGCGTTTTTTGTTTTGTTTTTGCGGAATCTGGAAGCTCCCTTTAACAAGGGGACCCCCAGATCCTGCCCCCCCCCGTGTGAAATGGTAAGGGGGTACCTACCATGTTACAAAAAAACTGTCAAAAATGTTAAAAATAACAAGAGACAGTTTTTGACAATTCCTTTATTTAAAGTCTTCCTTTTTCCATTTTCTATCTTCTTTCTTCTATCTTCCTTCGTTTTTTTCCTCCATTTTCTTCTTCCTCCGATCCTCTGCTTCTTTCTCCGGTGTTCTCGTCCGACATCTCCCTCCGCGGCATCTTCTTCTCTTCATCTTCTTCTCTTCATCTTCTTATCTTCATCTTCTTCTCTTCATCTTCTTTTCAGGCCGCTCCACATCCATGATTGGATGGGAGGCTCCCGCTGTGTGACGCTTCTCTCTTCATCTTTTTCTCTTCATCTTTTCTCTTCAAGCGTCACACAGCGGGAGCCTCCCATCCAATCATGGATGCGGAGCACCCCGAAAAGAAGATGAAGAGAAGAAGATGAAGAGAAGAAGATGAAGAGAAGAAGATGCCGCGGAGGGAGATGCCGGACGAGAACACCAGAGAAAGAAGCAGAGGATCGGAGGAAGAAGAAGATGGAGGAAAAAACCGAAGGAAGATAGAAGAAAGAAGATAGAAGATGGAAAAAAGAAGACTTTAAATAAAGGAATTGTCAAAAACCGTCTCTTGTCATTTTTAACATTCTTGACAGTTTTTTTGTGAAATGGTAGGGGTACTTTTGTACCCCCTTACCATTTCACACGGGGGGGCGGGATCTGGGTGTCCCCTTGTTAAAGGGGCTTCCAGATTCCGATAAGCCCCCCACTCGCAGACCCCCACAACCACCCGCCAAGGGTTGTGGGGATGAGGCCCTTGTCCTCATCAACATGGGGACAAGGTGTTTTGGGGGCCTACCCCAAAGCACCCTCCCAATGTTGAGGGCATGTGGCCTGGTGCGGTTCAGGAGGGGGGCGCTCTCTCATCCCCCCCTCTTTTCCTGCGGCCTGCCAGGTTGCGTGTTTGGATATGGTCTGGTATGGATTTTTGGGGGGACCCCATGCCAATTTTTTTTTTTATTTTGGCACGGGGTTCCCCTTAGAATCCATACCAGACCTGAAGGGTCTGGTATGAATTTTGAGGGGAACCCTACGTCATTTTTTTTTTTTTATTTTGGCACGGGGTTCCCCTTAATATCCATACCAGACCTGAAGGGCCTGGTATGGAATTTAGGGGGACCCCCACACCAGTTTTTTTTTTTTTATTTTGGTTCGGGGTTCCCCTGTGGGGAAATCCCATGCAGTTTTTATCAACGAACTTTTATGTGTATTGTCGGACTGGCAATTCATTAATAGCCGTGAGTAGTTTTAAATGACTTTTTTTCCTTTGAAATGTAATTTTGCTGTCAGACTGTTTTAAACACGGGAAACATGCGCCCCTTTACAGGCATACTATAGACACCCCCCAGGTATATAATTTAAAGGAATATTACACTTTTATTGTTTGACTTTAAGCATTATTAAAATCACTGCTCCCGAAAAAACAGCCATTTTTAAAACTTTTTTTTGCATTGATACATGTCCCCTGGAGCAGGACCCAGGTCCCCAAACACTTTTTATGACAATACCATGCATATAAGCCTTTAAAATTAGCACTTTTGATTTCTCCCATAGACTTTTAAAGGGTGTTCCCCGGCTTTCGAATTTGCCGTGAACACCCCAAATTGTTCGCTGTTCGGCGAACTTGCGAACAGCCAATGTTCGGGTCGAACATGAGTTCGACTCGAACTCGAAGCTCATCCCTACTCCAGACCTAAACCCTACTGAGCATCTGTGGGTCATCCTCAAATGGAAGGTGGAGGAGTGCAAGGTCTCTAACATACACCAGCTCCATAATGTCATCATGGAGGCGTGGAAGAGGACTCCGGTGGCAACCTGTGAAGCTCTTGTGAACTCCATGCCCAAGAGGGTTAAGGCAGTGCTGGAAAATAATGGGGGCCACACAAAATATTGACACTTTGGGCCCAATTTGGACATTTTCACTTTTGTTGCCAGCAGTACTCACTTTTGTTGCCAGTGGTTTAGACATTAATGGCTGTGTGAGTTATTTTGAGGGGACAGCAAATTTACACTGTAATGCCACGTACACACGATCGGAAATTCGGCCAGTAAAAGACCGATGAGAGCTTTTGGTCGGAAAATGCGACTGTGTGTATGCTCCATCGGACTTTTGCTGGCGGGATTCCCACCAGAAAAAGATTGAGAGCAGGTTCTCAATTTCTCGGTTGGAAAAAGTTCCTATCTGAAAATGCGATCGACTGTACCAATTGCAACGCGCAAAATTCCTACGCATGCTCGGAAACAATTTGATGCATGCTCGGAAGTATTGAACTTCATTTTCTCGGCTCGTCGTAGTGTTGCATGTCACCGCGTTCTTGACGGTCGAAAGTTCAGAGAACTTTTGTGTGACCGTGTGTATGCAAGCCAAGCTTGAGCGGAATTCCTTCGGAAAAACCCTCTAAGATTTTTCCGAAGGAAATTCCACTCGTGTGTAAGCAGAATTATGCCCCATACACACTGGAAGTTAAAATAAAATTATAAAAATGGCAGTAGCTTTGCAGTGAGTCTTTCAACGTTTTTTAACATTTTTGCAATAGCGGTTATTAGCATTTTTTAGCGTTTTTCCACGTTAACGTTTTCTAGCGTTTTTTTAGTTTGTTTTTTTTTTTCAATGGATCAAAAACATTAAAACCACTGGTGAGTCATGTTTTTGAGTGTTTAACGACATTCATCAGTGTTTATGAGCGTTTGGCGTTTTTTGTGGTCAGAAAAACACTTGAACACAATTTTAGGGCGATCAGAAAACAGCCTATAAACTTCACTTTTGATAAAAGTTCAAAAACGTCCATGTGTGCATGGACACATAGGATAACATAGAATGGAGTTTAAGGGCTGTTTAAAAAAATGCCAAAACTCCAAAAAACGTCTGTTTAACAGCTCCAGTGTGCATGGAGCCTAATACAAGCTGTACACTGACTACTTTACATTGTAGCAAAAAGTGATTTCTTCAGTGTTGTCACATGAAAAGATATAATAAAATATTCACAAAAATGTGAGGGATGTACTCACTTTTGTGAGATACTGTATTTTGAATCAAATGTTTATGAAATATTTTATGCAGGCATATACAAATAATATAACGTATCAGTTTATAAGAAAATAAAACTGGCTAGAAATTATGTAACTTCCCTTTAATATCAATTCAAGTTTGTATTAAAGTAATTTTAAACCCTAATGCCGCGTACACACAATCAGATTTTCCGACAACAAATTTTCGATGGGAGCTTGTTGTCGGAAATTCTGATCGTGTGTAGGCTCCATCTGACATTTTTTGTCGGAATTTCTGACAACAAAAAATTGAGAGCTGGATCTGAAATTTTCCGACAACAAAATCCGTTGTCTGAAATTCCGATCGTGTGTACAATCACAATCAGAATCAAGCAGAAGAGCCGTACTGGCTACTGAACATTTTTCTCGGCTCATCGTACGTGTTGTACGTTACCGCTTTCTTGACGTTTGGAATTTCCAACAACATTTGTGAGACCGTGAGTATGCAAGACAAGCTTGAGCCAACATCCATCGGACAAAAATCCCAGGATTTCGTGGTCGGAATGTCCGATCACTGAAGAAAAGAAAAAAATTAATAAACATTCCGCAGTAAACTATTTACCAAATTTATTAACCCACCACTTGTGGTTTACAACTTTTAAAGCTGCTCTTTCTTATACTATATATAGCATATATAGTATAGTGTGTGTGTATATATATATATATATATATATATATATATATATACACACACACTATACTATATATGCAATATATAGTATAAGAAAGAGCAGCTTTAAAAGTTGTAAACCACAAGTGGTGGGTCAATAAATTTGGCAAATAGTTTACTGGTGAACTGGTGAATGTTTATTATATATATATATATATATATATATATATATATATATATATATATATATATATATCTAGATATATAGATCGATATCTAGATATCGATCTATATATCTAGATATATATATATATATCTATATATATATATATATATATATATATATATATATAGATATATATATATATATATATATATATAGATATATATATATATATGTGTGGTTGTAAATTACCATAGATAGATTGTACCTATAATAAGGCTTACCTATAGGTACTGTAAAAATCTGCTGAATATGCACCGTTTAGGAGATATTTACTGTATATGCCATCGATGATGCACCCATGCAGTTCCTTCAGATTCCTGTGCCATGAATGGCGGCTCCCCCGTGCATGCTCCGGCCAGTCACACAGCCAGAATCTGCGGACCCGGAAGGAAGACAGGTGAAGATGGATGTGGCCTCCAACGCATTGGTGGAGGGCTTTGTTTGCAGGTAAGTTTCACATAATGTGCTAGTATGTGATGCCTGTGGTTTACTTCCTCTTTAAGCTGGCCATATACTCAGCAGCTATCACATGGTAAATAGCTGCTGACTGACTCTTTACCTCAATCTGCGATCACAGAATGTGCCGCCTACGCCCAACCGCAGGCGCACAGCGGGCGCGATCACAACATGCCATCATATGATGGCAATCCAGAGCTAGTCTGCCGCACTGTAGCTGTCATTTAAGTATAGCACGGTTGGCAAGTAGTTAATAAGGTCTGTTGGACTGGATGACACTTTATATACATGGATATATACATGGATAGGAAAATGGTAAAATGAACAGGTCCAGAGAGTAGTGATAAATGCCTATTCTCTGAATGACCTAAAGTTGTGAGCGGCGTGACCCAGGGTTCTGTCTTGTGGCCAATGATGTTCAATTAATTTATTAATAACTTAGAGGTTGGAATTAAGAGCTCAATTTCAATTTCAGTTTTCTTTTCATACCAAATTATGCAAGATACATTCTGCATATGACAGCATCATTACAGGAAGACCTTGATAAGGGGTGTTGGGCAGATGGGGTTTATTACTAGGGATGAGCCAAACACCCCCCGGTTCGGTTTGCACCAGAACCTGCGAGCGGACCGAAAGTTTGTGCAAACTTTAGAACCCCGTTAAAGTCTATGGGACTCGAACTTTCGAAATCAAAAGTGCTAATTTTAAAGGCTAATATTCAAGTTATTGTCCTAAAAAGGGTTTGGGGACCCAGGTCCTGCTCCAGGGAACATGTATCAATGCAAAAAAAAGTTTTAAAAACTGACGTTTTTTCAGGAGCAGTGATTTTAATGATGCATAAAGTGAAAGAAAAGTGAAATATTCCTTTAAATATCGTACCTGGGGGTGTCTATAGTATGCCTGTAAAGTGGCGCGTGTTTCCCGTGCTTAGAACAGTCCCTGCACAAAATGAAATTTTTAAAGGAATAAAAGTCATTTAAAACTGCTTGCGGCTTTAATGTAATATCGGGTCCCGGCAATATGGATGAAAATCAGTGAGACAAACGGCATGGGTACCCCCCCAGTCCATTACCAGGCCCTTTGAGTCTTGTATGGATATTAAGGGGAACCCCGCACCCGAATTAAAAAAAGGAAAGGCGTGGGGCCCCCAGGCCCTAGATACTCTGAACAACAGTATACAGGCGGTGCAAACAAGACAGGGACTGTAGGTTTGTTGTTAAGTAGAATCTGTTTGTAATTTTGAACTGGTACATTTTTAAAGTTTACCTCCAGCCAAAAAATCTATTTTTAAGCTTTTTGGACAACATAGGGAAGGGTTATCACCCCTGTAACATTTGTTTTGCTGTCTGTGCACCTCTTCAGAAGATTTCATCTCACTTTCTGTCCCAATGACATATGTTTTTTGAAAATTTGGGGTTTTTAGTGAAACAAGGATTGGTGATAAAGCATCAGTGAAGAGGAGACACGTTTTTCCCATATTAACTCTAATGCCCCGTACAAACGGTCGGACATTGATCGGACATTCCGACAACAAAATCCATGGAATTTTTCCGACGGATGTTGGCTCAAACTTGTTTTGCATACACACAGTCGCACAAAGTTGTCGGAATTTCCGATCGCCAAGAACGCGGTGGTGTACACCACGCACGACGAGACTAGAAAAGGCCAGTTCAGAACCAAGCGCTGCACCCTTTGGGCTCCTTTTGCTAATCTCATGTTAGTAAAAGTTTGGTGAAAGACGATTCACACTTTTTCAGACTCGTGGTTTTCAGATCGTTTTCTGCTGTTCAGTTTGTGCTTGTGGGTTTGTATCTGCTCTTCAGTGCGTGCAGTCAGTCCGTATTGGAATTTTCTGTGCGATCTTGTCTGCTCGTTGCTGTTTTTCAGGTCACTCTTCACTGGCCTTGCTGTTCTTCAGTGTGTTCTGTTACCACATTCAGAGCAGCCGTCCGTTTTCTAGCCATGTTGCGTATACGTACTCCTCGTAGAGTTCGTGCTGTGCGGGGGCTTGGTGTTGGGGTCCTTACCTTGACACAAGTCCAGTCCATGAACAGGGTGGGGAGGAGTTCATGGACCAAGAATTGGTTGCTTCAGCGTGACCAGTTCTGTCATATGCCTTTGCTCCGTGAGATCCGTGAGAATAATCCTGATGATTTCAGAAACTTTCTCAGGATGACGGACCCTGTATTTCACCGTTTGTTGGCTTTGCTGACCCCCTATATCAGCAGGCAGGATACCTGCATGAGGCAAGCCATCACTGCGGAGCAGAGGTTAGTCGCCACCCTGCGGTACTTGGTGACGGGGAGAAGCCTGCAGGACCTCAAGTTCTCGACAGGCATCTCCCCCCAGGCTCTGGGGATCATTATCCCAGAGACCTGTTCTGCCATCATCCAGGTCCTGCAGAAGGAGTATATTAAAGTAAGATTTATCCTTTAACATCAAATTTTAATGTATTTAATGTTTGATAATATATTGTATTTCTTTCCTCATTCCCTAATTACCATGGTTGTAATATGCTGTGATTGTCCCCTTTGTCCTCATGCATGCTGGATTTTTATGTAATTATTTTTTTTCTCCTTCATACATATTTGCCTTCACTCACCTGCCCAGCATGGTCTTCTGGCCCTATATACACCTCATGTAGTCACTTAACAATGTATTTTGTCAGCTCCATAGTAGTGCTTTACCCTAAATACCCCCTAAAATGTTTATAAATGTGATTTGTGCATTTATATCTTTGTATTATGACACTTCTTACCTGTCCAGTGGGCTGTCAATAGTGTAAGTAAGGAGGGGCTGGCCAAAGTAATACACATTATTCAGGCATTCATCTCTCAATGAAGTGGAGAGGGTTACCTGTCCAAGAGCTCCCCCCCTAAAATGTTAGAAATGGCCCATGAGAGGGTGGGGGGAGGGGGAATCTGATAGGTGGACCTCATACCTTGGTCTTTCCAAACTCCCTAAAATAAATGTTATACTGATGTTGGCCAAGAATGTTTGTGTCTAATCTGCTTTCCCTGTTTAGGTGCAAAATGATTAATTTTTATTTCTTGTTTGACTCCACAGTTTCCTTCCAACCCACAGGAATGGCAGACTATGGCCTCCCACTTTGCCCAGCGGTGGGACTTTCCTAACTGCGGAGGGGAAATTGATGGGAAACCCGTCCACATCGTCCCACCACCCAACTCGGGGTCATACTATTATAATTATAAGGGGTTCAATAGTATTGTGATGTTGACAGTGGTGTCGGCTACTTACGAGTTCCTGTATGTGGACGTGGGGAAGAATGGCCGGATGTCCGATGGTGGAGTCATTGCCCAGACGGAGTTCTACAGGCGTCTCCAGAATGGCAGCTTGGACTTGCCACCTCCAGAAGACAATATGGAAGGACTCCCATTCGTCTTCGTTGCTGATGAAGCGTTTGCGCTGGGGGACCATCTTATGCGGCCATTCCCGATGAGGACCCTCACCCTGAACCAGAGGGTTTTTAATCACCGGAGAGCCAGAAGAGTGGTGGAGAACATGTTTGGAATCATGGCCAGCCGGTTCCGCCTATTTCTTACACCCATACACCCATACAGAGTACAAACTGAATCATATTATCTTGGCGTGCTGTGTTCTACACAACTATTTACAGCAAAATTTTGCCAACTATGCTGGCTCAGTTGTGCCTGAGGCCGGAATTCATAATGAACCAGCCCTGACGGTGCTTGAAAGTGCTCGTCCTAGCTTGCCCCCCTGAGTGCCCGTGAGGTCCGTCTAAGATACCTTGATTACTTTGCGGGTAGGGGAGCCATCAATATGCCAGACAATGTCTGAAACATTTTTAAAATAAAAAAATCATTTGAATTACTAAAATATTTGGTGACATTTACTGCTTGTGTTTCTTTTAACTGACCCTGAAAGAAATGTGGTGAGTCCTGAAAATGGCGTGATTGTGTAACATTACAAAGCATTGTTGGGTGTTATTTACTAAAGGCCAAGACACTTTGCACTACAAGTGCAGTTGAAACTGCACTTGTAGTGCAAAGTGGATTTTCCATTAGGAAATAACCCCAATTGTCACAGAAAACACCAATTTGAGCACAAAATTTTTTTTGGAGCGTTCAAACAATAATCCACACATTTTTGAGTATCAATCTTTTTAATACCAGCACAATCACATGTGCATTTATAAAAGGTTTTTAAAACAAACCAACGTGTTTGTTGTATATCAATTTTTGGGGTCACATTACTAAAAGTAGAAATGTCCATTTAAGATAAAACAGGCATGTTTAAAACCAACAAGAAAGACACAAATCTGGAACTTACAAAGTTAAACTTTTCACGAAATTGAAGGCAATATCAGACATGAGTATTTATAAACTGTGTTTGATATTGCGTTCAGATGGGGTGAAGTCACCCCTGGAAAAGCCACATTTTGAAGATGCACACAAATTGGTGAATGCCATCACGGGGATCAAGGGATGTGTTTTGGGGGTGCAACCCCTTCCTCCCATCTACTTTGTTATTGAGGAAGGGGTTGCACCCCCAAAACACGTCCATTGATCTCCCGTGATGGCAGATAGCACATGTTGACACACTGTGTGCATCTTCAAAATTTGGCTTTTCGAGAATATGTCAAAAAATGTTTGAAATTTTTAGAGCTCAAAAAGCACAAAAAAGGAAGGGATTTGGAGGGGTTTTAAACTCTCCCTAAAACATCAATGATGTTCTTCATTTTTTTTGAACATCATTGATGTTTTTCTGGATGTTTTCCAAGTCCCTATTACACCCCATGATCTCCCCGATTAGGATCTGTGTACTTTCAGAGGTGAAATGATCTGGATCCACAACATCATGATCACCTAAAAAGATAGAAACAAAAACACACCATGTATTATAAATATGCTGCCATCCATCTCTTACCTGAGCCTGTGGTCGCAGACACTCACCTGTTGTGGTGACAATTTCCACCACATCTTCTTCCTCCTCCTCCTGTTGTCTTTGGTGGGTCTCCACTTCTTCCCGAGGTGGGGGTCTGTTGTCCCCTCGGATGAGGGGTGTCCTCCGTGTCTTTTATCCCCTATGTAAAAAAAAATAGGTATACTTAGCACACAGATATTTGATGGCAGAAATAGGAATATAAAACATTGCTTGGAAGTGGGGTACAATTGTCTATTTTGGCAGAGATCCAAGATTAAGAAATTTTTTTGTCCTTTGTCAAGTTTGAATACCTACCTGTTTTTTACAAGCTTCACAGATGGAGTCACCCCTATAGTATACACTGTAGCACCTGTGTGGACCCCCTAATAAAAAGGGTGTTCTTGTGTCCCACACTAGTGCTCCAGCGTCCAGATGTGAAAACTGCTGCTGAGTGTCCTCTCCTTACCCAGAATTTAGTTTGCATTTCATTCTAGTTACAAACCCATCTACACAACCAAATTATTTTAAGAGAAGTAGGCCTTAAAAAATCTATTCAAATGCATATGGCCAAAAAAATTGTGTTTTCTAGGCCGAACTAACAATGTTTCATACGAACGAATAATGTCCCATGAACATGAAAGTTGCCATTTTAAACTTTACAACAGTTAAGAAAAGCACATGGAGCAGCACGAACATAATAAAAATAAAGAATAGGAACACAGCACAACTACTTACTTTTTTGCAGCACTCTCCTGATCCTTCTGTACTGCTCGTGCTCTCTTAATTTCAGGTCCAACCACTGCTTCCTGAGCTGATCTTTCGATTGTCGTACCCCAAAATTCCGGTGCAGACTCTTGATTACTTTCGCCATGATCTTGGCCTTTCTGAGATTGGGGTTGAGGTAAGGTCCATACTTCCCATCATAGTCGGTCCTCTTCAGGATGTCGACCATCTCCAACATCTCCCAAAAGGACATATTTGAGGCCTTAAATCATCTCCCCCGGGATCGGGACGTTTCAGGCTCCGGACTTTCCTCCTCCTTCTCATTGCTGTAATTAGCACGCACTTGCTGTGTCTCCGCCATGTGCTCTTCCCCCACTGCGCCGAACGAGAAAGGGCGGGGAATAGACTAGAAAGAACGTCAGGGGCGGGCGGAGTTTCACGCATGCGCAGTGTCTATAAAGCGTAACACGCATGCGTAGTACGTACGATCTGTGAGCGGAGGAAGGAGTATCAGAGGCGCCGATTGTGATAACGAAGGTAAGATCTAAACTTGGGCCTATACTGCTTCTAGATTGAGGCCTATATTGTAACAAGATTAGGAGAGTTTTGCCTGACATTAGGGTTTGTCTTGTCTTGTGTCTTGCAGATAAAATGGATGGCTTCAATGACCACAACTTCCTCCCCCTGTTCATAGATAAATACAGGGAGCTGCCCTGTCTGTGGCAGGTGAAACATCCTCATTATAATCATAAACAAAAGAGGCAGACAGCACTGGAGAAACTGCTGGAGTTGGTGAAGCTGATGGTCCTCATAGCAACCATCCCCTATTTAAAAGCCAAAATTGGTGGTCTGAGGAGCACATATCTTAGGGAGTGCAAGAAGGTCACAGATTCCCAGAGATCCGGAGCTGCAGCAGATGACGTTTATGTCCCCAGGCTGTGGTACTATGAGAGACTGTGATTTCTGTCAGACCAGAATGGAGTCAGGGAATCCCTCTCAACCCTTTCTTCCACTCTTCCTTCCACCCCAGCTGAGACTTCCGATGTCCAACCTGGGACTTCCAGCCAGGAAGAAGTGGAGGAGCCCAGCTGGAGTCAGGTATAGCATTGTTCTACAGATTTCTGGTCAATAAATAAATGATGTTTACTAGATGTTATTATTGATCACTAATTGCTGATTTAATAAAGTGTTTTACATATCAATAGACAGAAGTGGGCAAAAATAATTGGGACAAGAATGAAAAATGCTGGGTTTAGAATGATAGTCTGTTATATTTGTTAACATTCAATTTGCAACAATCATAAGGTGAAAACTGTGTGTGATTGATGAATAAAAAACTAAAACTATGTCCCTTTTTCATACACAGGAAGACCTCAGCCAGGACGAGGCTGTGGAATGTGGCACACAGGAGGAGGCTGTGGAATGTGGCAGCCATGAGGAGGTGGGGGTTAGTGGTAGCCAGGAGGAGGCGGGGCTAAGTGGCAGCCAGGAGAAGCCTGGGCCCAGTAGGAGCCTGACAGAATCGCAGGTTCCTCCCCTCCGCCTTCCAAACAAAAGACCCAGGAAGGGGAGTCACGTGCAGGATTCAGCACTCAGGCTGATACAGGAGGCTTCTGTGTCCCTCAGAGCCACCCCCACTCCTGAAGAGGCCTTTGCCTGCATGGCTGCCACAAAACTGCAGGGCATGCAGGAGGGCCAACGCCTCCTGTGTGAGGACCTTCTTCATAAAGTCTTAACTAAGGGGGTGAGGGGCGAAATCATACCCAATACCCACCTGAGTGAGTTGGACCATCCTCCTCCTCCTCCTCCTGCCACAACTCCACCACCACAGCCACAGCGTGGAAGGAAGCGTGGAAGGAAGATCAGAGAGTGATGACCTGGGTTCAGTCTGGTCTGACAAAAGATGCAGGCTCTTGTATGACCACAGCCTGGGTGCAATACATGTCATCTGCTGCTTTCATGATCTCTGGGACTTCTGGACCAGACTGCACTCCCTTAGATATGGACTCCTCAGGCCACCAATTTTGCAGTAAAATAATTGATGTGTGCCCTGGGGGCCAAAGGCTTCACCAATTTCTGCTGTTTCTCCAGCATTGCCTCCCTCTTTGTTTGGTTTGGATAGCCTAATAAAGGAATTTTTGTTTCAATTATACTCGCCTATGTGTGTTTTCCTTCAAAAAGGACAGTTTGTTTGTGAGGAGGCAGGTATATTTCAAAAATACAATGTGAAATTAACAAGAGACACCAACAACAACCAATCTCCTTGAGATTAAAGATTAAATAATACCAGATAATAATGGTGTTGTGGTAACTTGACACACAAAACACATACAAAAATATTTAGCATCTAAAATAAAAAAAATAAAAAATTAACAAGATCAGGCTTGAAAACAATACAAACCCCCCAAAAAAATATTTTTTTTTTTTCCGATGTGACAAACCTAAATATATTGATGAAATCATGATAAATAATAAAGAAAGAAGTTTGTGAGAAGTCTGTGTGAATATGAGCAGTAAAAATACTTAATTCTTCTAGCATTATAAAGAAGAGTGCGTTGTATTAAACAATTTTAAATATTGCAGCCTGACGAAAGTGCTATATCCATTCCGAACGCTAATTTTACCAGACCGAGCTGTTCCGTCTCGGAATTTCTTCTGAGCATGCGTGCCACTTTGTGCGTCGGAATTTCCACACACGGTCGGAATTGACGCAATCAGATTTTGTTGTCAGAAAATTTTATAGCCTGCTATCAAACTTTGTGTGTCAGAAAATCCAATGGAAAATGTCCGATGGAGCCCACACATGGTCAGAATTTCCAACAACAAGCTTTGATCGCACATTTTCCGTCGGAAAATCTGACCGTGTGTACGGGGCATTACAGGAGAGAATTTCCCTTCCTAGGGGTAGATTTCATCTCACTTCCTGTTGTGTCCTTCCGTTTGCAAATAGGAGTCGTTTGTAAGTTGGATGTTTGAAAGTAGGGGCCTGCCCTATATACTCTGCAGAAACTGGGGCCTTAGGTGTTGGTGTTGCCACAATACTGTAAGCCCTCACAGTTACTCTTGGTGGGTGAAGGAACGTGATGTAAAATATTAGATCAAGAATTGTAATTACATGCCATTGTTGAACAGTGGTAGAAAAAATGGGCCTTTGGTGGTGGTGGTGGTGCCACAACACTTCTCACAGTTACTCTGGTGGGTGCTGGAACGGGCCCTGCTGTGAAATATTATATCAAGAATTGTAATTACATGCACCTGTTGAACAGGGGCAGAAAAATTGGGCCTTTGGTGGTGGTGGTGGTGGTGTTGCCACAACACTGTAAACCCTCACAGTTACTCTTGGTGGGTGCAGGAATGGGCCCTGCTGTGAAATGTTAGATCAAGAATTGTAATTACATGTCCCTGTTGAACAAGGGTAGAAAAATTGGGCCTTGGGCACTGGTACCACAACACTGCAACCCCTCACAGATGTTATAGTTGGAGCACAGGAATGAGCCCTGCTGCAAAGTATTGCATCAAAAATTGTAATTATATGCCCCTGTTAAACAGGGGCTGAAAAATTGGCCACTGGTGGCGGTGCCCAGAACCAAAAATGTTCTTACAAGCTATCAGCATGAAAATTGAGGAGGAAGAGGATTGTGACTCAGCATAACAGGATAGTCACTCAGCATCAGCATAGGCAGTCTTGAAGGGATCTTACATTAAAAAAAAAATCAATCGGTTTCATCAGCATCAGGTGCTTGGTAGCTGGTGATCCAAGACTGATTCATTTTTATGAAGGTCAGCCGATCGACCGATTCGGGGGACAGGTGCACCCTGTGATCGGTTACAAAGCCTTCAGCAAGCACTGAATGTGCGTTCTGAAAGAACGCTGGATGCAGGACAGGCCAGTAGCTCAATTGCATACTGTGCAAGCTCTGGCCAGTGATCAATCCTCAAGACCCAGTAACCCAGAGGATTTTCGGTGGGAAAGGTGTCCAAGTCTGATCTTCCCCTAGGTAATCCTGCACCATGTGAATCAGACGCTGGCGATGGTTGCTGGAACCGATCAGACCTTGGGGCTGCGGACTAATAAATTGTCTGAACGCATCGGTCAGAAGGCCACCTTCTTCACCGCTCCTTTTGTGACTGACCGAAGCCTCAGCAACACGTTGTCCAGGAGGACCAGGAAATTGTAACCTCCCAGACTCTGGAAATGCATTGCACAAACCTTTCTGCAAGGCCTCCCGAAGATGTTTCATCCTCTGCTCCCTCTGCGATGGCAAGATAAGGTCCGCAACCTTACCCTTGTAATGTGGATCAAGGAGGTTTGCCAGCCAGTAATGATCCCTCCACTTGATACCACGAATACGAGGATCCTTTTGCTGGCTTTGCAGGATCAGGGAGGCCATGCAGCATAGGTTTGCTGAGGCATTCGGTCCAGAGTCCTCTGGGTCACTAAGGATGACATGATCCGCAGCCACCTCCTCCCAGCCACGTACAAGTCCATGGGTTTCTTTGGACTGTAAATGATCCCTTGAAGACTGCTGCTGATGCTGAGTGCCAGGCTCCACCTCCATGCTGACACAGTCCTCCTCTTCCTCCCTCTGTTCTGTCTCAAGTGCCCAGCAGTTTTCACCCCCAGGCGCTTATAAACTCCATTCCTTACAGTCAATATTTAAGGATTAGAAGGAACTGTTTGGATAATATTACATTCAAGAAGGAGGCTGATCTTTTGAGGACAAGACTTTTGAGTGGAGGATACTCCAAGACCTGCTTGAAAAAAGCCTACAAGAGGGCATGTAATGAAACTCGGCAAGACTTACTATATAATCCATCCTCCAAAACCTGAAGGGAGAACTCAATATCAATCATTACAGGATTCTCCAACCAACACCAAATAATCAAAGCAATTGTGAAAAAATATTGGCATGTCCTAACGATGGACCCAACCATAGGTCCCTTTGTGCCCAATACCCCTTCCTTTACCTGTAGAGGGGCCAGGTCACTCTGGGATCACCTGGTGGCAAACGAGTTTAGGGAAGGGAACCGTAGGGACCCATGTAGACACCTTGGTACATTGGGAAGACATGTCACCAATGTTCACGACGGAGTCTTTACCAGAGTGTCTTTCCTGATCCTTGACTGCGTCCACCTTGGGTTGCGGGGCGGTGACTGGCATAGGACTCTGCTCCAACATGAGCAGAGGTGGATTTTCCGCCTAAATGCCACCTCACCACCTGGCCTAAATGGGTCGATCTCCTTCAGGCCCTTTCTAGAGGGTTTCTCCTCTGGAGGGTCTGAGTGGGCCTAAACTTACCCATTTTATATACCATACATGTATGTATATTTGGGTTCTTTCAATCCCCCACTAAGCATTCACTTTCCTCCTCTTTGCTCTCTCCCCCTAAGCTGACACTACTTCACATGAATGTATATAGTTCCCCTATAGGACTATCTGCCTCTCTTCATTAACTATCATATATGTTTATTTATGCTGTGATGTATACTGTCAATACTGTTATGAATGAAATCATATGCAGATTGTGGGTATGATGTATACACACTGTTTATTCCCCCAATGATTATGATTGTACCCTTTTTCCCCTTTTTATTTCCTCCTCCTCCCCTCTCCCCTCCCTATTTTTGATTGCAATTTTATATATTTTTTATTGTATCATTATGGATTCTTCTGTTTTCTTTACTGTACAAAGTATGATTACCCTCCCTATACAATTGTGTTCCCCTATGGCCACATGTCCCCTGATTGCCTTTTGACCCTCTTCGCCCTATACGCAGTGGGGTACTCCTGCATCATCATATCAGGCCCATTGGTTTTTGGATCCCACACTCGGCGCACGGGGGACGCTCGTTGCTCTTCTAGCATGAGCGGCCTTTTGTTTACATGGTGTCACATGACCGGATTCCCTCCGGGTCACGTGACTTATGCTTGTGCGCCGCGGGAGGAGGACGCGTGGTGGCGCAGCCTGCACACACAGGTTCCCCTGCTCATCAATGAGTTGGGGCGTGACGTCACTGCGTCCTTTTTGATGCAGTGCGTCACCATCCACGCCCCCTGGTGTGTTGTGAGGCGCCATCTGCGCGCTGCCGTCTTGGGGGGACACCCCGGTAAGCCCCGCCCCTCCGAATGTACGCACGGATTGATTGGCTGTTCGCCAGTCATCCTTGCATTTAAAAACCCTTCATCCTCCAACTGATGCTTGTAGCTGTGTGGGTAGACCGAGATGAGGACCTGTCATACTGTGTTCCCATACTTACCAGGTAACCATTTTGGAGCACGGTGCTCATTGTTGTTTCAGTTTGTTAAATCCCGGGGTGTTGCGCTCAGGTTTTTGACCTGAGTGCTCTCCTCTAGCCAGCCACTACGCTTACTTAAATAACCTTATTGCACTTGTCTATGGCACTTCATTGTAGATCAGTTGGTTGATTGACTCCGGGCCCTGTCTGTTCAGGCCTTAACCGGTAGGTCCTCGTTTCAGGTCATCTCTTCCACTCCACCCCTCTACTTGGCTTCCTTTTGGCAAGGTAGATACCACCCACTTAATTTGTTTCCCACAAGTTCATATGCTTAGATGCATGGTTTGGTTCGTCTCTGTTGGGGGATTTTTGCTAGTGCTCTATAAGTATAGGACCTAGGATTCCAATATGTCATTGACAGTAGGTAACCCCCTCTCCCCCCTTTTTTCATTGTGGGTTTTTCTCTCAATTAACCTTTTTGGTCTCCTTCCCTGCCATTCAGCAATACATATGACTGTTATATACATATATACTAAATATTGCTGGTTAGATAGGACCCAGGAGCTATTCATATATCTTGTTGGGTGTTGTTATGGTCAGTTCGAGCCTCATGTACCAGCTGAATAACTTTATCCCTCTTTTCCCCTTCTCTCCTTATAAATCTACAGCAAGGGGTCTACTTCGGAGGGCCATATCGGGTTGTCCTTTGTGTGGGACCTCTGTTCTTTTTCCCCTCCCTGCTGCCATGGGACCTGCCACCTTGTGGTGATGTATTGATCTACCTTACCGGGTCGGGGGCATTTTGGGCCAACAGCTGCAACACATTTTTAACATTTTGGATATGAGATTATCCCAAGAGCCATACAGTCTGTACGGTGAGTCTTTGAACATTCATAAACAAATCAAAGTGTGATGATATGCGTGTTTACTCTCTAAGCTGCATTTTCATTGAACATTTATTATTTTGTAATGAATTTGTGTTTATTTATTTAATTGCAGATGATTTTATGTTCTGCGACAAATCGCATATACCCCTGATGAAGAAATAGCAATTCAGGCAAATTTTGAAACGTGTTGGATATTGCTGTTGCGTCTACCTCCAACTCAACAGACTTCTGTGGTCATTGTTTGTACAAATTGAACTGTACTGTATGAGTACTCATCTCCAGAATACCACTTTGATATTGTTATGTATATTGTTCATGTGCTCATCATTTTAAATATTTTCCCTAATAAATTTATATATTTTTCATACTTTCCTCATACTTCATTTGCCATCTGCCCTATCCAAAGTCCCACTTAGAGGAAACTTCAATCTTTTCAATCTGGTGCCTCAAGTGCCCTGTCCATTATTCCACACAGCGTGTGCTCTCCAACAGGTGGACAAGAGGGACAGTGTCACTGATGCATGCACTGTCACTGCTCACCATCCTCATGGCCTCCTCAAATGGTGACAGGACAGTGCATGCATCCTTGATCATAGCCCACTAGCGTGGGGAAAAAAGACGAAGGTCCCCTGACCCTGTCCTGGTGCCATAGTCGAATAGGTACTCATTGATGGCTGCTGTGTTTGCAGCCGCTGTAGCATGGCCAACATTGAGTTCCACCTGGTGGGCATGTCACAGATTAGGCAGTTTTTGGGCAGGTTAAATTCCTTTTGGAGGTCAGCCAGCCAAGCACTGGCATTATATGACCTGTGGACCTGCAGAAATGCACACAGACTTTCCTGGCATGCCTCAGGACATCCTGTAAGCCCTGGTACCTGCCCAAGAACCGCTGCACCACCAAATTAAGGACGTGAGCCAAACAGGGCATATGGGTCAGTTGTCCCTGTCGGAGGGCGGAGAGGAGGTTGGTGCCATTGTCGCAAACCACCATACCTGGCTTAAGCTGACGTGGTGTCAACCACCTCTGAACCTGCCCCTGCAGAGCTGACAGAATCTCTGACCCAGTGTGGCTCCTGTCCCCCAAGCACACCAGCTAAAGCACCGCATGGCATCTTTTTGCCTGTGTGCTTGCATAGCCCCTTGAAACGCCTACGGAGCACCGCTCGTTCCAAGGACAAATCAGCACAGGAAGAGGCCATGGAGAAAGAAGAAGAGGAGGGGGTGGAGGAGTGGCAGAATCACCAGTAGTAGAATTTTGGAGGCGTGGTGGCGGAACAACCTCCAACACTACTGCACCCTGTCCTGCATCCTTCCCAGCTGCCAGAAGAGTCACCCAGTGCGTGTTGAAAGATAGGTAACGTCCCTGTCCATGCCTGCTAGACCATGAGTCAGCAGTAATATGCACCTTACCGCTGACCGCCCTGTCCAGCGAGGCCAAGACATTGCCTTCCACATGCCGGGAGTTAGCTGCAGCATTTACAGTTAGTGTACTGTGTCCTCTGCACAGTGTGCACCTAAAGCTACCTGAAGACAATTGCTGGTGTTCTTTGAATTCTATTATTACCACAGGCAGGCAGCTTCAGTATTTACAGTTAGTGTTCTGTGTCCTCTGCACAGTGTGCACCTAAAGCTACCTGAAGACAATTGCTGGTGTTCTGATCCTATTAATACCACAGGCAGGCAGCTGCAGTATTTAAAGTTAGTGTACTGTGTCCTCTGCACTGTGTGCACCTAAAGCTACCTGAAGACAATTGCTGGTGTTCTGATCCTATTAATACCACAGTCAGGCAGCTGCAGGATTTACAGTTAGCACACTGTGTCTTCTGCACAGTGTGCACCTACTGCTACCTGAAGAAAATTGCTGTTGTTCTGATCCTATTAATACCACAGACAGGCAGCTGCAGTATTTACAGTTAGTGTACTATGTCCTCTGCACAGTGTGCACCAAAAGCTACCTGAACACAATTGCTGTTGTTCTGATCC